>NW_011887781.1:475819-767083 GCF_000806365.1 Fopius arisanus
GTGGCGGTGGGATTAAGGGTAAGGGGTGGTGGTGGAATTAAGGGTGGGGGGTGGCGGCAGAGGGGGTCCCGTCAGCTGACTCGGTAACTACCTCAGTAGCAGTCCTGCTGTTAGAGGGACCGCATGGTATCCGCTGAAATTAAAAAATTTAAGTGACTGCTGAAAATTTTTTAATTTCAGTGAATACCGACTGGTCCCTCTGACAGCGGGGATGACGGGCAGACACCCCCATTGCCTGTGGCGCCCTCCCTTTCTTGGGGTGCAATACTACGATGCCAGCGGAATTACTACTGAGGCAGTTACCGAATCGGCTGACGAGCAGACACCCCCGCATTCCATCCAATGTTCTAATAATTCCGAGAATGTTCATCAGATGTCTCTAGACCTGAGGAAATCACCACGTGGCTGTTAGTCGGTAATGAAATTTCTCATCTTACCTACAATATATTTCGAATGCCCGTTATGAGCTCTCCTTTATATAAGGATTTACTAATGCTCATTATTGTAAAAGAGTAAAAGATTAAGGGAGAAAAGGCTTGTGTAGATGTAAGACTGTAAAATAGCGCCAATTAAAAAAAATTATTTATTTATTTCGAACGCATTTACATTGTCTGATGTGCCTATCTCCTCATCATTCTCCTCGAAATGTATAACAATTTTATTCCCACCGGAATATCTGTTTGCATTAACACAGAAGTTTGTCAAAGAAACAAATGGGAATTTTCATGTCGAATATTATGTCGATATTCACTGGAGATCCCTGGGTATACGTGATTCCGAAGACGAATAGAGAATTAATTTTTCATTTTCTCGGTTGTGAGGACAAGCTTATAGATGTGCTTATTCCTGGCGAGCTAGTAAATGAGAAAATTGCTCGGTTCAACGGTTCTTTTAGTTTGTTGTACAATGAACAATGGATTATTTTCATTCTCACTCATACAAAATTTTTTTTTCCTTCTCCAATATGGAACACCTTTCATAAATGCCTGTCAGTACTTTGCGATATTACATTCACGATACGCTCGGGATTTTAACTCCACTCCTTTTCTTTTTCTAAATCATTTTCTATACGGCAGAGCCTCTCCATTTTCCGGCCGTCGAATTGATGTGCCGAAAGAGGGGTAGAAAAAAAAGGCGATTCCACTTTCATTTCACAGTTCGACAGACCGCGGAATTTCCACCACTCGGCAATACACCATTTTTTATTTCTTTTCACCCTTTCCCTTCTGTTTTCACAATTTCCATCGATGGAAATCCTACGACGATATGTCTCTGCAAGAGTTTGATTGCATATTGCACCCGATGTGAGTGCATTCAGTATTTGTACTAAATATCGTTGTTAAATTTTCATTGTGATTTGACGGGAGCCTCTGGTTGACTCAACATTTATTAAATCCATGATCTTCCGATGGGATTTTTATATCAAAAGTAGAATACAGGATCAAGTAGAAGTCGTTTATTTCGAATCATTGAAATGAACTCGATACGATTCAGTTCTTTTTCAGGTCCAAGAGCTGAATCATTCGATATATTCCATCAAAGACGAGAATAATTATAGTTACGTATTGATAGATCGGATTTCTCACCCGAATATACATGGCCTCTCATGAAATATCCTCCCTCTTCTCCCCAGTTTTCGATTTAAAAATATATCCAAAAATATATTCCACTTCATCCTTCATTTCTCGAATTAATTGAATTAAATTTATTTCTGATGCATATTCAAATGCACAGCATTAAAAAAAAATTTACGGACCCAATAGAATGAGAAAAAATGAGAGGAATTTCAATAGTCATGACAATATGGTTCACCAATCTGTTCCCCTCGGAATTGAGGAGTCTGAAAAATATTGAAATAAAGATAGCCCACTATATTCAGTCTCGGTCTTTGGTTTTTTTTATCCTCGCGAATGCATACTCCGAGTTCCCGGGGCTCCTCCCTGTAGTCGATTTTTCAAACATTGAGATAAAAGTCGATAGTACCTATACGTCCATTAAAAGCCTTGGTATCGCATATAAAAAAAAGCCGACGAATCGATGCCAAAGGGGTTTTATCAAATGCTCTGAATAACTATTACCTGTTTTAATACCGCGGTGTCATTGATTTTTGTAGAACTACCGATGATTCCATAAACGAAATGACTCTGAGAGTTTATCGATTGTGAGAGTCGAGATGTGAATGGTCCATTGTCCAGTCCGCATCGAATAACGACGATAACAATATTTCTTTCATTCCCTTTTTCCGGATGCATTCGACGTCGTAGAAGTTGATATAGACTCGCGAGATGCTGAATGTTTTTTATTTGTATTTCTTTTTTTTTTTTTTTGGCAATGGAAAAGTATGGGGATTTCTACGAAATTGCAAACTTTTTCAGTTGCAATTTTCTTCTTTTTTCACTCACTTTTTTCCATCTCTCGAGTTAAAAAATGGGGGTGGGTGGGTGGTTGGAAGTTGGGCTTGGCTTGAGGGAAAAGAAATTCCACGGGGGAAATGCGAGTGGTGGCTGCATCGTAGAATCTCTGGACCTCGCGAGCCCTGTACATATTGTTACGAGTTATCGTCAAAGTTGCTCCCACATTTCTCTTTTTCTTACTTGTTTTTTTCCTTTCTGCGAGTGTTTTCGGTTCCGAATGAATGCATTGCGATTTTCCAATCCCGACCAAAGAAAAAATTTTAATTTTGCTTGGAAACGATGTAGAATTTTGTTCTGAGGGTAAATCCCTCAAAACAAAGAGAGAGAAAAAAAAATGATAGGTCGATGGAATTCACGGATTGAACGCACCTTGAACGAACTTGAAGTGCACCATTCACCCATCCATTAAATTGAAAATTTATTATTTAATCCAGTTTTACTCGGAGTATCAACTCCACCAGAGTAAGATGGATAAACCTCGTGGAATTCCGTTTCTAATCTATTTCGACCGTCTCAACGGTCTCCGGAAAAACGCATTCCGAGAAAGAACACGAGTGGGACAAGAGATGAAAAAAAAAAGAGAGTATTGTGTAAGTGCACATGAGAAGGAAGACAGAGGAGAAAGATGACACTGCTTGCGGTAGATAGTGTGTTACTGTAACGACACAGCAGCACGTTTCGTTCTACTCAGTTGCTCCCCCAACTCGTTCACCGTTTTCCTCCCTTCGTCATTCGTTATTCTTCTTTTGTCCTTTACTTTTACCCCCTTTTTTACCTTATTTTTTTTTTCATTCACCTTGCAGTGCACTTTTGTTTTTCACCTTTTCCACCTTTTCTCTTGCGTCCTTCAGTACCTTCGCCACTCATATTTCTTCGCATCTCTTTCACCGAGTCTATCCCTTTTTCTTTGGAGTTGTCTTAACGGCAATGCATTGTATCGTTTTAACAGATTGGTCGAGGGCTTCCAACCAAAAGCTCCTTCAGTGCCTTTTACAATCTAGCTATTGTCGGGACAGTTCATTATTTCAGTCGGTTGTATGGATTTGCAAATTTCTCTAGTGCTAACTCTCAAGGTTCACCGCTTCGGATATTCTTGTTCGCGGATATTGATAGGAGAAAATTATTTTTGGATGAGATCATTATATTTCTTCCGGTGGAGGGTCCATTTTGATGCTGGGTAACTCGGTTTATTTCTTTTTAATGATGACGTTCATGATGCGAACGTGAGTAGTCGAATCTCGGATTGGGCCGACAGAATATAGGAATTTACTCCCAGTTACTAACTTCCCGGATTGACGGGCTATTTGAGGTTTTTCCGAAATGAATAATTCCAATTCCTGAGACATTCCTGCGATGCAAGGAATTCTCATTGACTTTCCGTCAATTTCCGCATGTAAAATTAGAACTACTGCTGTCTGTTCGAATCTCAATTAAGATATTCAATAGTTTCAACTGGAGACCTGAAAATGTCAAAATAAAATATCCCTTTTTTTCGAGTACTCAATAATCAATTTCAATTGAACATCCAAGTCATCCGAGGCTTGTCATAACCTACCAGAAAAAAATTCCCCCAAAGTGAAAAATATCAACAATTTGATCAGACATTGCAGTCGGAATATCCCGAGAATATACCACAAAACCTCCGTGACTGTATTCTACACCTCTCAATACCTAAAACACACTACATTCACTCACCCCTTAACCACCCCAAAAATCCTCCCGATCCCTCCGCGAAACGCATGCGCCATTATGGCAGGCTGCGATGCGTCGGCGTCCTCCCAGAAGCTACCGTACAATTTTCCCTCAGTTCTTCTTGTCACCGCAGTCTATAAACCGTAGCCGCGTATAAGCGACAACACGATCACCTAAACACTAATTTATCACCCATTTTCACTAAAAATCTTCCTAAAAACCGTCAATAATCACGAAAACCCATACTAGTATGATCGAACATTCAAAAATAATTGGGAAAGCACCGGAATTTGGAGATCTGAGTGAGGGTTAAAGTGCAGTCATCAGCACTGAAACAACAAATATCACCTATTACTCGAATCTCCACTGAAATAATTAAATAAATAATCATCATGGAGCGTTCAGTGATCTCGGCAATTATGTGTTACGGATTTATCGTTAAATAATTGATAAAAACAAGTGGTAGAGAGTCAGTAATTAATTGAGTCGTTGTATTTTGAGTTCTTCATTATCTCATCTCATCGCAGCTCATCTTGTTTATCTGTTATTCTCACGTGAATATCTGTGAATAAAATAACCACATCGTGTCAGCAGTGCGTCACGTCCTTGGGAGAAAAGCTCGACCAATGATAAAGCTCCATTAATTTTTTGTTGCGGTTAGGAGGGGATCGTAGTAATCGTAGAAGAGAGTTGACGTCAATTTGGACAGGATACATCGATATTATCGTTGATATCGCATTATTTTGACACTGTGGATCGTTGATAGATCATGGGGCGATCGTGGTATTCGCTGAGCTGACCCAAAATAATCAAAAAAAAATATATCAAAAATTCTGGTGTCGATGGCACTGCAGTGAGCATTATTACCGACAACAGGTGAAGACTTTTTCGGTTTTCAATTGATTAACGGTTCGGTAATACATGAGTGAGTGATTGTGAATTGATGAAGTGATTAATTGATTAAACGAATAATTGTTTAATCATGATTGCGAGATTTTTACTTGTCCTCCTTGTGCCAACGTGCTGGAGCTTTGTTTTGGAGGGTACGTCATCCAGTTACGCGCAATTTCGCAAATGGAATACAGCTCTCAACGGTAGTCTTGAGTTTGAGTTCAAAACAGAACAGGGAAATGGCCTTTTGTTGTACGCTGATGACGGGGGTAATAATGATTTTTTTGAAATAAAATTGGTGGAAAGTGCGCTTAGACTGAGGTACAATCTCGGTGGTGGGGCGCAAATTGTTACTGTTGGTCATGATCTTGGTGATAATCATTGGCACAAGGTTGAGATTACGAGAAATAATGAAAATACAACGCTCACGGTGGATGGTGCGAGTGCCACTTCCACGTCGAGGGGAAAGGAATTTGAATTTGGAAAATTTTCAAGTAATTCTGATGTTTACATCGGGGGTATGCCTAGTTGGTATAATAATAAGTTGACGCTTCTGGCGTTACCCAGTGTTATATTTGAGCCGAGGTTCAATGGAGTCATCAGAAATCTTGTTTATGCTGATGGTGAGGATCTTGTGCCGAGGAGGCAGGAAATTAAGAATCGGGATGGGAAGGTGAGCCCTTTGGGATTATTTTTACATCACTTTTTTTTATCAGAGATATATTCAATGATATTGAATAAAAATTATTGATCTACGGGGAAGCTTTTCCTCCATAGACAATTTCTTGGTTAATTTTTTCTATTCTGGGAGCGTGTACCAGATATATTTATATTTTATTGATAAAATAGGCGTCATAGACGGTATGACGTCGACGATGACCAAATATACAGGGGGAAGGCCTCGACTTTTGACCTTTTTGCAGCACACGTGCACTGTTCATTATTTTTCCCTGCAATTGCCGTTGCAATTCTTGGGAATTGTTAACCAATTGTTGTTTCGAAGAAATTTCGGAGAATTTCACAATTGAGCGGTGGAAACTTTGTGAAACATGGAAACAGTAATTTTCTGTTTACCTATGCCATGAAAATTGATAGAAATCAGGAAAATTTAGGTCAATGTATTCAGGACATAACTTTTGACCTTCCCCAACTACATCTATACGGTTACCTATTATTTTTCTAAATTTTCCAATACAATCCTTGAAAAAATTTTTCGAACTATAATTTCATTGATATTTGAAGAAAAAAATTCACGTAACATGTGGAAAATATTAAAAATTAATTTCTCACTTGATGATGCCTTAATGGCACTTCCACGTGAATTCAATCAGCATCTCCACGAGTGTAAAAAGAAAATGACGGGAAACAATTGGTATTTCCCGCGTTGTCTCGATTTTTTTTCTCTCATCCTCATTAATTATTCATTCTCTTTCTCTCTGAATTATGAAAAAAGGGGCCAAAGTGGCTCGTGGGACCGTTTCCTATAGAATCTAACACATAGAAATACCGGAAGGTGGATATCGATCGGTAGCAAGGGGCAAGAGGGCGGCACAAGGGGGTGAAACGTGGATTTGGAGCACAAACTCACTATTCCCCTTCTATATATATTTTTGTATATATATGTGGATACGTATATATATACACAAACACGAGTGGTGAAATTATTTTTGGCGTCTTTTCGGGGCCAATTTCTTTTTTATCCCTCAGATTGTTGGATGCGGGAGGGAAGAAGAATTGTCGCGGTGAACTCTCTGCGATATTTTTTTTTTCTCCCCCTGTTCTTCTCTTTTTCACCAATTTTTTTTTCTATGAGCCTTTTCACGCCTGATTGTTATCGGTGGGACATTTATTTATGAGATTGTTCTCGATAACAGGTCGTTTGTTACGTATATGAGTTGATTGACTTCTGCTATCAATTCTCGTTTATTTATTTTGGTCCGGGGATTGGGTAGGGGTTCAATAAAAATGAAGTTGATAGAGGCATGATGACATCATGTTTACTTGATCAATTAATTTTTTTTTCTCTCCCATTCGGTTATTAAAGTTGTGGTAAGGATTTTTTTTTCCGGCGGTTATTGGGGATTTATTCTAGAATTTTATTTTCATTGATTATTTATAGCAAGTCTCATCGGAAATTGAGAAAAGAGGAAAAAACGGTTTTCCTCGGTTGCTTGAAATTTACGAACACTTTGTCGAATGAAAAAATAATTAATTGCGTAACGTTCACACGGCATACAGTATAATATTTTGGGAAAATTGGTGATTCGATATTTTATGGGTAATATTGATGGGTTTATTCAGCCAGTGAATTTTCATATCACTTTATCGGAACGAGTTGAAAGCCTTTCAAGGGATTAAAAAGATGACTCCGTAAGAAATTGAACACGTGTTGGAAAAACAGCGGAGGTAACTCCCCGTCACAACCCATTTGTTACTGTCAACTCACCGTGTAATATATGCTGTCAGTGATATTCACTGTTTACATATATATATTCCCTGATTGTATCGGAAATTTCGGTACTCCTTCGCGATTTTTTTGCGATTCTTCCATTTTTAGAAATTTCCATGAGACATCTCGAGTTGAAAAAAATGTTCTGATTGAATTGAAAAATTCGGGGCTCCTTGGATATCGTATTGAACGACAGAATATTACATGCACATAGCGTGTTATTTATTTTTAAGCGCAATCGATCAATATGTGAGTGAGTGCAGCTCTGTATTGGGTCAAATGCTGTGTATGGCGTATTGTTGATGGGTATGCTTGAAACGAGCTCAAATCAATTGCAACCCTTAGGCATTTCCTACAACCCAGACAGTTCTCGATTTACTCGCCCGGGTTCCATAATTTCCCGGAATGACAAGTCGGTGATCGAACAGTAAAAATAGAAATGATATTTCAATTCAAGTGATTCGTGACGGTATATTCACGGAAAAATTCAATCAAAAATCGAAGAATATTCTTGTAAAAGTTCCAAGTCAAGACTTTTAATTGCTTCGGGTTGAATTAATTGCTCCAATTCAGTACGAACCTTGAAGTCTCTCGCTTATTTATGGCTTACCGAGTGATTCAATTTATCAGATAAAAATGATATCAGCACTTATCTGGAGTTTAGTCCACACCCACGAAAATATCCTAAAAAATCGTTTGCATGGAGTGGAATTCATGTAGATTTTACTGGGCCATTCAATTCGCGGGGGGATATTTCGCGGTAATCCTAAAAAGGATAGCGAATCTTGAGACTTCAGGATATTCTCGGGGATTTCAAGCGCAAGATCATCGCGCACTGTGAGAATCCCTCGGGCATTTTGTTAATGTCATGAGAAACTTCTTGAAAATTTCCCCTGGAAATTCTTGCTTCTGAGGACTAGATATCAAAGTGCCAGAGGCATTCCATTCATTCCTCGAATGACATAATTACAAACAAAAAAAATCTTTGCAAATTCCTCAGATTTTTCTCGGATGTCCAACATCTCCATGTGACTCGTATGTTGCAAATATTACCATAACTTTTGAAATTCAAATGTGCAAATGATATGCACTCTCAAAATCCGGGAATTACTCACCCATGATTGTTTAATTAACGTTTTATTAAACCTAATTTAATTAAAAGTTGAAATTGGCGAACGAATTTGTCAGTTTATTTTATATATGGCAAATGTTACCACCGAGTTTGTTCGCAAATATATTTCGAATGTGGAGCAATTCATGATTTTAAATGATTAATTATTTTATTTTTCGGTGATAATTCAGTACTCGTTATCGGTGAAGAGCATTTCATTATTGTAAAGATTAATCTGGGGTTTCAGTATAGCAAATCATTTCAATTATCCACTGTTATTTCGTGACGTCGATTATGCAGAGAAGGAAAATTTTATTCAATCCCTCATCAATATTCATTAATCAATTAGTGCGTTGATATGGAATCGGGAAAAAAATATTAAAGGTAAAATTAATGAATCTAGTCCAGCCGAAGTTTGGATGAAATTCGAATTGACATTGACTTTTCATGCAAATGTAATGAATATTTTCAGTTAGGGTGAATGATCTATTTTATGAAATCGTCACCCAATTATCGTTTATTTTTATCGTACGGAGTGTTCGAGTGACTCGATCGATTGTATAAAATTCATTAATGAATGTGAGGTATCCGTGTTATTTTTGATTGTCGATGCACATCCCGTCGATTCCAGACACTTGCGATGGTGCCAAGGAAACGTCTCGACTCAGCCACTCATGCACGCTATTAAATTTACCCCTCGAGACGTTTCTCATCCCCTCACCATCTCACATGCATTCACGTGAATGGTTCAAGTGCTGGCCCTGATAAATGCAAACTTTGGCCGTAATTCAATTAGTCATTTAAAAAAAAATGGTTAATAGCTAGAATGACGAAATTTAACGAGTAATTACTGAATAGTGGGTACTTGAATTTAATTGCCTCGGCTAGAATTTTTTTTCTCTCTCTTCTTAATTATTACCCTCGTGAAAATAATGTTTTTTTTTTTGCCTACCCCTCTCTCTTCCACGCCCTTTATTTCTGGTAGTAAATGTTTTTTTCTCATACTCGCGAGTCGTGCGTGACATACGACTCGATCGATAACTCGCATCGTTATGCGAAAAGCCCCCGAGAAATTCGAGGCCAACTATCGTGGGTGCACACAGAGCCGGGAAAACCGAGATATTTCATGAATTTCGTGCTTGGTAAACTCGAAACGATCGATTTTACATATATATATTAAGAGTATGTTCGCGTGAACACATAACGATCAAGTGGACACGAATAGCATTCAAAGAAATGCTCATTTCTCTAGTACTTTTATTTATGTCTCGGTTTAATAATCATGAATTTTTCAGTCTGTGACACTTTTATCTGCATTCAGACAGAATTTATTGTTTAAGTGAATTGCAATATTATTGTTATTATGCGGGACTCATGATTGATGGAAAATTGTGCGACCGATGAAAGTGATGAAAACAGCGAATAGTCATCCATCTTTTCCAAGCAAGAAAAAAATACATTGAAAATAATTTTTCCAAGATTCCTGCACGGAGAAAAATATTTAATAATAATTACGTATTTTTTTCATAAGTTCTGTAATTTTTTTAATGATTCGGGACAAAAAATTTTTGGGATTGAGTCGAATTTTTTGAGGTAACATTTTTAATGGGAACCCTGGCTTCACCAATTTTTCCAAGATATAAATGTCGCCCTGAGATTCCCCCTAGACCTGACCCTTTGAAGGATTAAGCCGTCCATCCAACCCGGCCTTAAGAGGGAGACCGACCACCCGCTCGTTTCCCATAATAAAACGAAGACGAATTATATAGAGAAATCGATATCTCGTTTTCTACCGGTGCCATCTTATTTCGCCCCTTTGGGCCGTCATTCTGCCATTAAGGAGTCCAACATTCTCTCTTATTCCTTTTTTTTTGCCTCACTCGAGGATTTTTTTTTCCTTCGCTTCACCCTTCGACGTATAACTGACGTTTATTCGACGAGAGAAACTAACGGCAACGGCTTTGGGGGTCTGTAATGCGAGAAACAGGGAGACTATCTCAAGTGGACAAACCACTCATGTCATTTCCCGCGTCTTCAAACACGTAATAAACGCTTCACACTACATTGTACACTACAGTACACTGAAACATAAAAATGTTAATTACATTTTGAAAATAGGATTTTAGCATCACAGGTGAATAAAGAGAGCATGAAGAAAAAAATCCCCGAGGAATTGCGTGAAAGCTGCGTAATCCTCCGGCGAAAAATAAATGGAAAGAAAATTAATTGTGATTTTTTCGAAATGCCCTGTGCAGTATGTAAATTTAAAAAAGCATTAGGCAAATAAATTCTATCAAGAACTTTCTCTCCGCGCTGGTAATCACGCGGTCTGTGCGGAAATGTTATATTCTCTTTCTGATGGTACTGCGATCAACGTCTGATCAATGCCAATTGAAAAATCCATTTGATGGTCAAGTGCCATAGCCTTGCAATGGTCTTCCATAAAACTTTGTTGATCGTAAAAATTGCGAAATGTTTTAGAGTGGTCGCTAACGACTGTTGCAATTATTTCTCAAATTGATGTGGACTTGACTCAAAACGTAACTTGCACTATATCTTTGCGGTTTTATTTTTTCTATAATAAAATACGGTGTTAATTCATCGCGTTATGCAATTACCAATTCCTCTGCAATATTGCGGGGATAATTGCCGAGGGAAATTTACGTAACAACTCGCGTAATGAAAATCGCGAGAGGTATTATTCAAATATGTAATGGATCAATTATAAAAATGATTAATGGGATGTATATTCGATTCACGAAAATTATTGCGACCTCTTGGCCACAAATATTTTCTATATTACAGATATCACTTCCATAATATTGATATAAAATTTTTATAATCTTGTATTTTTTAAAAGCATGTGTAATTTTTTCAGTTTTTCTTCCTCTATTATTTTCCCTCGTTAATTATTAGCTTGTCATGATGCAGTAAGTGGGATAAAGGGCTTCATATAACTACGAACAATAAAATCGCATTCTACTACGGACCCTATCGATATCATATTTATACACCCAACTAGTGCTCGATAAAATCGTAATATCGAATTACCGTTAAATCAATAAACTATGGATAAACGATCGGCCCAATGAACTGTTCCGTTAGCGAATGGATCGTCAATCAATTGTCTGCAATTTCTATACAATATCGAAAATATTTGAATTAAACGCCAGAAATTTAAGTGGAAAAAAATGTTCAGTCAATAATTCAACGGAATATTTCATGCAGAAAATTTCATGCAATTTTTTTTTAATCGAATCAATTCAATTCTATGAATATATTCTTTCATATCCATTTTGGTTAACATGGGAGTTATGAATTTAGTTCCCAAAAAAAATAGATGCTGATGAGCTGGCGTATAATCGTCATGTTCACGGTGAAATGAATTGTATATTCGAGAGGGCTTCCATACCATTGTTCTCTCACAGCTGTAAATATCCGATGTGCATGCGAAGCGATATTTCGAATTGTAAATTATATTCATTCATTACTTGACCCACTGGCTTCATTATCGCCTGCATGTGTTCGAACGATAACTTGCACGTAGAAACGCGAGGTTCGAAAAAAAATAAAAATCGACCATTCACGAGTCAGCAGGATAAAATGCATATGGGATATGGAGAATTCAGTATATCGGGACCATGTCCGGTATCAATTCCCCGAAATTTCAGTGGGAGAAATTTTGCAATAAATTCACTGCAATATTTTTAATTTTTATTGTTTCTGATTGAATGAAAAAAAAATTTTTTCTCGAGCTTTGAGATCGAATGAATGATATTTCCCATAAATCCACAAATAACGCCTATATTTCTCCGGATATTTACCCTTATTTCGTTAGATGTCACGAAAAGACGGCGATGTAGCCTGGAGTGCAGTTACCAAATACGAGCAGCTGGTGGGATCGTATAAACTCGAAATGTTTGGATAGATTTACGTTTCTGGATGCTCTGAGTTCGCGTTATGCCAGGGAAAAAATTTCTTTTACACCCATTTCTGATATTCCAACTAAAATCCCCATTATTTTTTCTCCTTCCTCTCATACATGGGTGGAGTCCCCAGAATTACTGTAAATATTGATTGGTATTTACCAAATGACTCCTCAATTCATGTTGTTTGAGTTTGATTTATTAATGCATGATGAATTTACATTTGTGTTTCAGTGCGGTGGATTTCCATGTGTCGAAGCCGCTGGTCAACGCAAATCCATCAGAGTGAGTACTGAACGATTATTAATTAAAACGAATGTATAATGGCGAACGCTCGTTGAACGCTGGATACATGACACTATTGCATTGCGATTAGAGAGGCCCTAGATTTTAAATAAGTAGGATCGATCATTCTTCTTACATAATGGAATTACCATGTGAATCCAATTAATGTTTATGTCGGGGTCAAAAAGTCGTTCGAGATCGTCTGCCTGGGATATTCCTGTGCGAGAATTTTTAATGAAAAATGTATATTCATTAAAATTACATGACCGGGGAGGGAAATTTAAAAAACGAGTTTTTATTATTTTATTATTTCAAGTTTGATAGAGAGATGATGTATTATTATTGCCGAAATCAATACTAAATCAGGTTTTATCGGGATGACTTCTGAGATTTCCACCGGGATGACTAAACAACACGTACATTCTTATCTTCTTGTTCTGTACGATGAGCGTGCACTGGTGAATGATAAATTGTCTCGAAATTTCGAAATGTTAGAGGGCATGTCACAGGGAAGACCAACTTGCAGATTTATTGAATGCACTTGTACCCCTGGGAGTAAGCATAATATCGTACATACGTGAACTCCTGGGGGAGCGAAATCTCAAACCGTTGGAGTAATAAAATTCAACGGCGATTTAGGAATTCGATTGGCGTCTTATCAGTGAACGAGTGGTACTTATGAAGTGGCCTAGCAAAATTATTTCGGTAAATGTCGAAGCCAAGTTCTTGGCTAAATGATACTTGATCTCGTTAGAAAGCTCCGGACGTGACCCTCATATCGAGATTTTACCCTCACCGAGTTTTTCCCAGAGATTCCGCTCTTTTGGTATTGAACGGATATTTGTGACGCTGTTGAAAGATAGTTCGATTGAATTCCCTTCCGAAATTCTTGAAATTCAGGAGAATATTGAAATTCATGGCCATGGCATTTCGATTGAGAATCCATGACGAAAGTAAAGAATTTATTTTCCATTCAATTTTGTTGAATTAAATTCGATTTGGGGAGAAAATCGAGAAATTACTTCACGGGAAAATTCATTAAAATCATCTGACGATGATATTAATCAAGAAGTTATAATTGACATGATTAGTGAGATAATGTGCAGTAAAAAGACCGTTCTTTCTCCGGAGAAAATTTCTACACCGCCATTTTTAAAGTTTAACTTTAAATTCAAGTCGGAAATCTCGAGGGGTAGCTTTTTACACGGGAAAATTGCTGGAGGTACCTCATAACCGCAGTTACTTCCTTGAGAAAGCCTCCGGGAATCATTCGATTCTCCTTTTGGGACAGTGTCATCGTTTCTTTACGTTAATAACATCCTGAGTGGTTTTGTTAATTCAGTATCCAAGTTTCGGTTTTACGGTGGACAAGTTGGACTCCTAGGGAGTATTAATTGTTGTTTTCATTCTCGGAAAGTGAGTGATTAATAAAAATAATGAGTTTCCTGGCATCCGGTAATTTCTAAGACATTATCATCGTGTCTTCAAGGGTGTGACACATTCTCATTGAGATGGGGATCAGAAGTTTCCTTGACGGTGACTCTAGGTGTCTCAAGTTTCATCCCTTTATCGTCACCCAAAATGCCGGAGTATTCTTGCCATGAGTGTGGATTTTTGAGCTCAATTGAGGCTTTGATCCGACTTCATTTAAGTCGAGCTTCAATTATTCTCACGAGATATTGATTAGAATCAAGTGGAAAATCCCAGTTGAAGTCAGCCTTCAAATAAAATCGAGTCAATCCAAAAAATATCATTCAATGGAACTTTAAAGCCGACTCGAATAGGGCTAACTTTATTCTCGTCTTAAGTTTGATCCCTTCATCATCACCATAAAAAATGGAGGATCATTTAGGTGATGAGTGGGGATTTCTGGGCCTCGATTGAGGCCACAGCTTTTGATATTTCTCCCCTTCGGATCGTTAGGGCGTTGAATTTATCTCCCAGGGTGACACTTTACTCACATCGTTTTATGGCTCCTGTTGTGCCATTGATTCCACTGCAATCCGATAAGGGGCTTAATCAATGCAAGTGTCTCTTCAGGGAATTACTACTTACAAGGGGAACAACGGGAACGCGTCATTCCACCGTTATAAGGTGAATTCCTGGGTTCAGACTTAAAAAGCCATTTCCTATTTCTAATCTTGTGGAATTTCGATACTTCCACAATTTTTTTTTAGCCATCCCACTATAAAATTTGAGTTTCCATGTAATAATTCCACAAAAATTCATTTTTTTTAAACCTTTCGATATTAAAATTCTTTTAATTATTCTTAGTGAGTAGAAGACTTTCTCGTACGTCAGAATTTTGATATTCATAGTGCACAGATTCATAACTAATGTGTATATAGCTCTCATACGTGATAAATTAAGTGAAGTGTCAGACGGGTTACATTGAAGAGACGAGCAGTGAATGTGCATAATGCACCTGGTATGTCAGCCATTAGACGACGTTGTTAGAAGGGGAGGGAGAAGGGGGTAAGATGGCTCCTATGATGCCATTGGGTAATGGGGTGGTATCACACTGGGCTACAGGAGCCTCCGTGACACTTGATTTGACCACAATCTCATCCATTCTCCCAAACCGAATTGTTCATGTGATTGATCCCTCGCTTATTTTTCGGATTTTTCGGTTTTCCGAAAAAATTTGTGTCGCCAGCTAATTATTTATGTCATTTAGAATGATGAGTTCATGTACTTCTCTTTATTGGATGACTGCTCACTGACCCCGAGCTTTCTCAACGGAAAAAAAAAACAATCACATGGATCAGTTGTGGTCTTGACCTTAACGAGCTATCCTCGGGGGCAATTACGATGCACCTCACTTTCAATTTCAATTACCATAGGTCATTAATCACAAGTATACCACTCCCACTAACAACGCAAGAAAAAAATCAATTTCTGGGGGAAATCGATACGCAAATTTTTTTAGTGGAATAACTGTTAAAGAAGAAAGAAAAGTAATTTGTAAATTTCAGAGGTGGTATCTTTATGAAAATCAGATCTATCGATCGACCTCGTTTCCAACACTTCTTTTCATAATGCCACGATGATCGGTAAAGCATAAATCCTCGAGAGCGATAGCCCGGGCACGTAATTTCTTGACTCTTGGGCAGTTTATGGGATTCTGGCAAGTTTACTAGTACTCATTTCTTTACGTTCATCGATTCTCTCGCGAAAAAAAAAACACGATAGAAAAATAGTATTTTTCAGTGGAGTGCGTTACTGTCATTTTTATAATTACTCTGGAATTTTTATTGAACATTTTTATCCGTTTATTTATGAAAAGTGGTAGATGTAAAGTAATAATTTGCGAAATTGTATCAGTGTAAATGGCACCTCTTGCCATAATCTATCGTATCTGATAGGGCTTTACATTCATGACGTAATGCGTCTTACGAGCTGATGGAATTGTGACGCGCATTATGCAGAGTTTCCAAGAGAATTAGCATATACGCTTCTGTCTAGAATTCTCTGCGATCTTGCATATTAGAAGTTCTCCGGTATGTCTGACAGGCGAAGTAGACACTTAACAGTCCCAATTCGGTGTTCATGCATTTAGTTACATTTATTTTAATGAGTGTGAGCATTATTCCTCGACATGCAACATTGAGAGATGAATTTGATTGATCAATTCGTTCTGATATTTTTGTAGAGTCGTTTCATGATTATTAATGTTCAATGGGAATGGAAAATCCATGGAATCGAAATGAATAGCAATTCAACTGTCATGAGATCGAATATTCGTCTACTTGGGGGAGCGACTGAGGTAATTGACTTTATAAGAGGACGAAGAGGAGTGCGAGAAGATGAAATTGCTGGTCGGTGGTTCGTTCGATGGCTACGAGAAGTGGTAGAATCGATAGTCGTCATCTTATATTACAATTCGTCTCTCATTTGCGATTACGATGGCCTCATTTATCTCATCTTTATTTTTAATGAATTTCAACCCATCGAGCATTTTATTTCGGTGAATGATTATTGCTGATACGAATTGAAAGCTCCAAGGCTTGAGACAAGTGGAAGAGTCCCTCGGTTTTAACAGTCCCACGATATATTTTTATTGGGCCTCCCGGTTATCACATATTTTTAGGGCACAATCGATATTTGAAACTGTATTTCATCCAATCCTGCACTAGCTGCGGTGACGCAGCACTCTTTGATGTGGATTCACTGAATTTTTACTCTATACCTCGGGAGGGTACTCTCCAGGCATTAAAATATGAAGAAAAATGGATAGTGTTGGCGGAGCTAATGCGTGGAGTTGAAAATCTACTCGGTGGAGAAAATACACCTCTTGGAAATGGCGGATTTTGTGCATTAATTATTATTAGGGGAAGATTATCTCCACAGGCTTAAGCTTTTAAAAATTGATCTCTCCCCGGTTATGACGGATTCGATTTTTGAACCAATTTCAATCGGGTTTGCGATCCAGGGATCAAATATGTAATCTTCTAAGCAAAATTGACACTAATGGGCACTTTCATCGTCTTTGAAGAGGTCTTTGCTTCAATCCCTCGGATGTCGAAGGATATTTGTTTTAAAGTTCGTGAAAGACGGTATTCCACCATAAAAGAGATATATTTCGTATTGTATGCGTGTGGCCACCGGAAATTCTCCAATTAAACTTTTGAAAAATAAAAGTTGGACTTTCACTATACCGTAAACTTTCAATTAACTTCCAGGCCCATATCAGCACTCCTCCATCACGATGGCCTGGATTTTTTCAGTTAAATAGTAGAAAAAAAAACAGATTATCTCCGCTTCTATTTTATTCCTTCAGAAATCTCTGGGTCCATCTGATTACCAGTAATAGGGTTTTGTTTTAAGCTTCAGCTCTATCCTTAGGGCACGGTTAGAGGAAGAGTGAGGACAGTCGAGATCTCTTTTTCGTTTCCGGTTCGAATATCCTGCGGTGTCTCTTTATTTTTATTTATATAACGACCAATTGGGCTTTTTGGATTTTCTTTCAATGCACTTTACATTGTTGGGTGAAATATACGGAACAAGTTTTGTAGGAGAATTCTCCACTGAAATTCTAGGGCTTGAAAAAGCTGAGCTATCAATTTTTCAGACTATGAAATTTCTCCTCGAACTTTAGAATTTCATAAAAAATTCAGACCCTCTCAGTTTTTTTTACGGAGAAAAATTTATAACAGAATTTAGTCTGACGTTTCGTAATAATGCTGTAGGTATTCGCTCGCGAGGAATCTCCACCGTGACTATTTGTTATTTTTTGCAAGACAAGGTGCATTTTATCCATCGATTGAATTTAATTATCCACTCGTACATGCGATATTCTATGAAAAATTGGAGTTAGGAGACACCAAATGACAATTAAACCTTGAGATATTGGAAAGGAAGCTTTAGCGGAGTTTCAACAATCCCAAAAAAATACTTCTGACCACAATCTTGAGTACCACGAATGGCTCAACGTGAGCTATCACGAGATAAGCCCGGACGTGACCAACAATGAAGATCCGAAAATGCGAGCTGTTAAATTCTCGAGATATTTGAGTTTTGTTGTGGCTTGTTGAAGAGCTTTCGCTCAAGGAGGGTCTAGAGAACGTTGAAAATGACAGGACATAACGAGACATTCACAATGCCAGATACTTCTCATTAATCCACATGTCACTTGATGTTCGTATTCAGCATTAATTAAGGGAAAAAAGTTTAAAATACCTCCGGCCTCGAATAGTCAATTGACATCCCGCGAGGCGAATATATTTGGTCTCATATTGAAAGCTCTTGCCAGCGAAATAAAAAACTCCACTTGCGCTAGAAAAAAATTGAGACAATTTTTTTTAGAATAAACAACGTAAAAAAATTCCAGAATTCAAGACTCAGGTTCAAAATGGAAATAAATAGTCATCGATTATCAGTATATACTGATCAATGGATCAATGGGATCGAAGCCTTCAGGTCTGCATATCAGTGAGATAGATTACTCTAGAATACGGGACAGAGTACGTCAATTTGCTTGCGCGTGGACACGTGGATTGTCGACATTGCGTGGACCAACACGAGACTGGATAATTGTATGCAGATGCACGTGGGTTAACTCAACATCGCACAGTATATACTCTGTATGCAAATGAGCTTCAGTACCAGTCTGTAGATGTAGGCATGATTGAACGCCCACATTCCTCGAGATACTTGAGTGAAGTCTCGGTAAATTTCGAGGTTACGAGGCAAGTCCGAGGAAGCTTGTCAACGCTATCGATCACCTCAGATTCAACGAACTAGCATTGCACGTAGATACCCTATCCTTCTAATTGATTCATCAATACATACCATACATCCTGATGAAAGCCGATAGTTATTTCCGCTCCTTGAAGGTTGTTTCGATGTTTCTTCGGATATAATTAAATTGCCATTTCCGTAAAAAGGAATCAATAGCAGTCACAAGGAATAAATATGTATTGCATTGAGTCTTTTGATATCCGTCCACAGTTGAAATTGCAGTCGATTCAACCATTTCAATTTATTTATTTTTCTTCATTTTTATCATTGCTCCCCTTTTGGGGAGTGAATGGAGAACACTTGCTGCCCATTAGCGAGAACAATATTCCGTTACACTCAGCAATTTTATTTGCCGATCCTCCATTGTTGTATCAACTGGGAAAGTAACTTCACTAATAAACCATCCAGCGATATTCTCATGACAGTAGTTACCTACATTTCATCAGGATCACGTTGCTCGTTAGTCAACGGCCTATCTTCGTCAGTGTACAAGTCAACAAGCTCTTGTACCACCGTTGGTCTTGATGTGTACGTTAACTGTTGTATATAATCTCTTTGGACGAAATTCGAAGTCTTTAAACTGTGATTTGGCTGGTCTTCGGGGATTGGTGTGAATTTACTTTGGCCTGGTGCACTGGTGCCAATGAATTTTCCTATGTCACCGCGCATCCAGTGTGCACCATCGGTGACGGAAAGCCAGCTTTGCTCAAAGCACCACCACCATCATATGTACTCCATTTTCTCCTTGTTCTACTATCCAAACAATCAACGAGTTTTGCAATCAAAGTTTGACGTGTGATAATAACCAATTCCATGGATAGATATTCCCAAAGTCATATACCAGTGAAAACAATCGTGCGAAAATGTCAAATTGTAAATCATCAGGTCGTGTTTCAATTTTTATCCAAAGGTATTTGGATAATATTCAGAATTATGTGATATTCTATTGCAGTTTGGGAATACGATAGGAAATTCGCAAGAAATTTTGAGTTAATTCGGCTAGGGTCCAAATTAGAGATGACAAGTCTCAAAATAATGGTCTCCCTTTTCTATGGTGAATGTCGGGATATTCCCGAAATGTGATGATTACTCTGTTCCAAATGTAGCATGTGTAGAATGTGTATCGGAATAGCGCATTGGTGAATTGGTTGAGCGTCAAGGATAACGTGGAATTACATACACACGGGAATGTAACAGGTGGCGAGGTGGGGTACAAACGCAATAGTGGTAGAATTTCTCTGGCTAAAATCCAGCTGCATCTCCCTATGCTGGAGTAGATTTTCATATTGGATGTAATTAGGTGTGATAAATGAAGTCACCACATGTACCGCTGCCAATACCATCTCTCTGATATTTTTTTTTTCACTTTCTCTCGGAACTTTAACCAACTGAGAATGATTTTCTTTTCATCGATCTGGGGAAAGTTACGTAGGTGGAAGTGAAAACGCGTCATTGATAATGACTCTCGTAGTTTTTTACAAGGACCCTCTGTTAGAAAGTTGCCTTTGAAGTGGTGCACTGAGGAGAAACGAGAGAATAGGTACGACCGAATAAGAGGGGTTGGTGCAGGGTTAATCGCCTCATCCACACTCGTAGAACATCAAAGAACCGACAGGTTGTCCTCAGCCTCTCCTATGACGTGCCTTATCTGTTACAGCCAGTGTGACTCGGTTGATTATCTCGTGTGCATTTCTTCCATGCACTAGTCAAGTCTCAGTCCTTTCCGCCAGTGCTTGAGAAATTAAATAAATGTACGGGAAAAAATTTATTATTTCAAGACCTCAACGATCTCAAATCGAAACTTCTCTCATCGAACGTGTATTTCAAAATGTTTTTATAGCTTGACTATTACAATTTTCGTTGCGATTATTGTTGATCGATAACCGCAATATTCTGGTATTGAAATTCAAAGGGTCTAAAAGGAAGAAAATGTTACATAAATTCAATATTCCTCGGTTTGCCCACCATAAAACCTGCCCCCGAAACCTCTCGTTGATCCCCGGGAAAACAAATAAATACGTGGGGAATAAAAAAAAAGTCCCTCACATTTTCCGACCGGAATGAACGGAATTCGAAATTGTTCTGGTTGTTTATTCTATTTTTTTCAAAAGTTTTTTCCTCCAACCGAGTGGGCTCAACGCGGAAAATGTCGAAGAGTCGAGATATCCGGTCACGCCAACTGCTTTCGTACAACTCCATTTTTACCACTCAAACAGCAATTCTGGGACTACTTGAAGTAACTTTTAATGTTTCTGTGTTGTTTTATTCGATTCGTTCATACAGCAAAAGCTCCACAACTGCTATTAATACTACAAGCTTGAATGGCTTTTCCTGAAGAGTTTCTAAAGGTCAAATATACAACGATAAAGAGAGAGGAGGTATTCAATTGCATTTTCCGGGGAAATACCTTTGGCGCTCTGTATGTAGGAGAGAATGTGCGCTTCGTGCAATTGAAGGGAATGATTACTTGATATATATTACATGGATTCACTAGATACTTTAACCTTTTTTTTCAAATGCATCAGGTCATAGAACGCCAATGAAAAAATAATTAGCATCTGAAAACGCAAATCATTAAAAGTTCAGTCATCATCACGAAAAGGCATTTTCTAGGGTCAAAGTCTCTAGACAGGAGTTTTTAATTTTTTAAATGGAGTTGTTGTGTCTTTTAAGTGTTGAACATGCGTATGTGATAAATGACTCAGGTCTTTTGTGAAAACATGGAAATTATAGTAGCTCAGTATCACTTATCTCTCAAGTTTTAATCCGCAAACAAGAAACCCAGCGGATAGATTTACGTACGAGACTCTTTCGTGAATAACGAATGTACACAAACAAGATAGCTGAACAGCAACATTGAAATGCTATACCGTCTCTGTACATGTATCCAGAAATACACAAGAGTGTTGAATTATTCCAGGCCATTCACGTTCTCAAAACAATTCTCGGATAAAAGAAATTAAAAAAGTTGGCCACAAAAGAAACTCGGGAAATGGGAGAGGCATTGAAAAAGGGAAGTCGTTATATTTTCATTCAATTCTTCGAATTGTTTTTCAAACCGAATAAAAACCTCCGGGATTTATTCACTCATCTGTATTAATTAGAATAGCCACGGACCTAATCACTCTTGCGTGGAAAAGCCAGTGATTTTTTTTTCTATTCAATGGATTGTTGGAAAGGTCACGGGCCATAGACGCAACCGACTCTAAAAAAAAAAGTCCAATCAATAGTTAGAATGAGTCCTTGATATCGGTCCCCTCATGATGGTAATCCGTGATAATCAATGTCATGCACTCCTGAAAAAAAAATGCAGTGAATGATTTAATTTTCATTTTGAGCCAGTCGAATCGATTGAATTTGGCATTTGAGAATGCCAAAGTAATGTGTCAAATTGCATAATCCAAATTACCCGTCGATATTCTACGAAGAATTTGTAAATTTCTACGTGATACATGATCGAAAGGTCACATACGTGCCATCTTAAAACTAGTGACGGACTCACGTATTGCGCTATCCCAGAAACACTGAATGCTCCATGGCCCGGAAAATGTTGGAGGTGCTGGAAAGAGTTGGATATATAAGTAAAGTGTAGCGAGAGAGGCGAAGATAGAATGATTGCTCTACTTTCCGTGTCTTCTACGTATACGTACGACAAGATGGAAGCATATTCTGTCTTTCTCACGGGGCGATGGTCGCTTTATTCCGCGTGAACTTTGATAAAATGCCAAGCGATTTGGTCTGATCGACTGGTGATCGTTTCGGCGATCGTTTTGGATTAGTTAATGTCGGTGGCGGATTAAGTTGCCATTTGTAACGATTCGGGGTGAGGGATTGGTGCCCATCGAAATAGTTTGCTCTCGGTATTTTCACAATTCGGTTATTCTCAATTGAATGGACATTAACCTTGACCAGTTTTTAATCCAATTGCACCAAGACAGTTTCTCCATTAAATTCTCGCTGCGATGCCGCGTTAAAAGAAACTGTCTTTCATGGCGCGAATTTCAAATGAGCAGGCAATGCGGCGGCTGGAGGAGTGAACGAAAGAGGGGAATCCCCGGGTAGTGAGGGCGACGTTGCCGATTGCATTTTTTTTCGTAAAATTGGCGGGGAGAGACTCGGGTTTTATTAAAATGTTCGTGAAAGCGAGTTTCAATTGGTAATCGCAGGATTTATGGAATTGATAGGATTGATAATAACCGTTGCGTGATACCAATCGTAGATTGATTACATAATTTTTGATTATTTTTATAATCATCCGGTGATTTACGGAAATTATTAATTTTCTCCACTTCGATGTTATATTGGTAAAATCGAAATTGTTTCCAAATCTATTTTTGTTTTTTTTTTGTAAAGGGAAATAGGGATCGGTGGAATAATTGAAAAATATATGTGGCAACACTGCAGATAGTATGCAGCACGAGAGGGCGTGTGGAAATGGTAGAATAGACGACGGAGGTCGAGAGAGTAGGGATTCTCAGCCGATCAATATGACGCGAGGTGAGGGCGTGGCAGGGGAAGCCGGGGAACTTCTACGAAGACGCGGAATGGAGGGGTCGGACGAGTGGGAGGATGGGTGGGTGGTCGGTACAGTCTCGTCTCGACGTCCTGTCGCGGTGACCTTGAACGTGCTTTTCCCTATTTTCTTTTCGTCGGCTCACCGTTGGAACGGCAATTTTTTGACCGACTTTTTCCTCTCATTTGCTCGACACCGTCCAAAATATTTCACTTTATTTCTTAGAGATATAATAAAATGAATAATATTCGACGTGTATAAACGAAGTCGTATTTGAAAATTTTTACAAGGAAACTTTATCTATCAATTTAACCGCCGAGCCCTCACTTGCAATAACTTTCAACTGTCAGTTTTTATTTTTACATTCTACAATTGAAACGCTTTTACCATTTTTCGTTGTGAAAACTCATCGTCTGCTAATGGTTTCCACTAAAACAATGGCTGTCTTTCTTTCGATTGTACGCGGGAGTGCGATGAGAATATCGGTTTCATGCACGATACAGTATTTTAGAGATATCTTGTGTTACTGGTTATAGAGGCTCAGACCCTCGGGAGTACATACGACAATGACAATGATGGAGCGAGCCATTACGTTAATGGTCGGCTTGGAGAATGTCCCCTGGTAAACCTCCTTGTCGAGCCCTTGTCCGTCATTCCGCCAAGGGCACAAATTTTACTCAAATGGCGATTGAAAATCATTGGACTCTCACTCAAATAAATCGTCTTCAATTCTTTCTACCGTCAATTTTACACGGATTATCAGTTTAATTGAGAATGATTTTTCTGTCAATCCGGGCTATCATTTTCAATTTTTCAGCTGGATTGCAGCGTAAAATCCTGAGCCGATAAATTTCAGCCAAAGATTATTGACCCTGTTCGGATGGAAAAAAAAGAGGGAGTCGGGGGTATAAAATGTCATGAATTGTAAACGTTTCTCAAAATATGAGCTTCCGAGTGAATGGGCTTAACGCAGCAGGATGTGAAGGGTGATATCGACAGAGCTATCCCAGATCGATTCGGCTTCCGGAGGAATAACCTACACGATATTCCCGCCATCAATATGATGTATATTCATTCCCTATATTTCCATACAAATTTCTGTTTTTCCATTCGTTCATTTTTTTTTTCACATTGTTGGATTCCATTTTAATTCGTTATCGAAAAATTTCGAGGCCATTCATCTCGGAAGGAAATTCTTCATTCTTCGTTCAGGTCTAGTGAAAGATTTCCAGTCCTGGAAAAATTCACCACTGATTTTCATTGAAGAGGGAAATTTTCATTCTATTCGGCTCGGCGTCGTGAATTCAGGAGTTTTTGAGAAGTTGAAAGCTGAGAATTCGTTAATTTGTTACAAACCTTGAATATTCCAAATCACATCACCACCTCCTATGAATAATAAAAATCTTTCGGAATGATTTATTGCCCAAGAAATTTCCTGATGGAATATCTTCAAATTAATATCTCATAAAAGAAAGCGCCAGTACTCATTCGCCACTGGAAGTGAGATTTTTCAGAGCTCTCAGAGGAATTTGCGATGTCTTCAGGGAGACATTGTGCATTCTCGATAAACTAAGTGGTCGATGTAGAGAACAGTCGAGTCGATATATATCTCGAATCACCGACAAATTGAGTTTGAATTTAATTTTTCATTCCCTCCGCCGCAATCCCATTTCCACCAATAATTTTCCCCAACATCCCTAGCCAATATTCCAAGAATCGGAGAAGTAAAATCCGCAATGAAATTCCCTGACATTTTTTTATTCTCAACCCCTCGCATTTCATTTTCCAATTTCTCCGTTATTCTTTTTAAAGTGGCTTTCATTATTTATTGACGTTAAAAAAAAATACAATTATCCAGTTGCTATTCATGTGGATCGTGTAGATCGCAGATCGCTGAATTTGCAAAATGGTGGTTCATGAAAAAAAAAGGGTGAGGAGGGGGAGGAGAGGGAGGAGGGGGATTTACTCAATCCTTTCAGATTTTAATAATACGCCTTTGTTAGACTCATGTCGCACGAACGGTACAGGGCTTTATGTTGAAGATTATCGATCTAAATTTAGGTACTGAGGGATGGAAACTAACGAGAGGGCGGTATCAAGCAAACTAGACTGAAGATTAATCGTTCTCCATCCGATGGTTCGAACAGCACAATTCACCTTTTATATTGTTCCCTCGCACTTGCTGTATGACTCTAGGTAACTCTGTCAGCCATTGCTTTTGATTTGACATGAGTTTAAACTTTGTTTGTCGTTTTCCAAGGGCTTTGACAACTTTTGACAACACTACCATTTTCGATACAAACGTCTGTCATTAGGAACTTTGTACTCCATTCGCGAGGGATTATATAGATTAGTGGATTACCAAGATACATTGCATTTTTGGATTAAATTCATTATCAGGGTGAGTGTCCCGCCAACTTTACACAACTTTTGACCAATGAGGATCGAGGATAAGAGGTGCCTGAATTTATTCCGATATGAAGCAACTTCATGCATTCTCTTTTTTTGGGAAAAAAAATAGCGGTGGCACTGTCACGCTAGATTGCCGGGCGTTTTCTTCTATTTTTTTCATAAAAAAAAGAGCCGACAAAAAAAAGGAGGGGAAAAGGGAAAAAAGGTATAGATATCGCCCGCTGTGCCATTATAGAAGAGATAACGCGGCTCGTTTGTTCCGGCCGAAGCTTCCGTCGTCTTTCTCCACCAGAAAGACGTATCCATACGACTTTTGCCAGTTTTCTCTCCTTTTTTTCATCTCTCCATCCCTTGCCACCCACTTGTCTCTTTCTCCATCACTGAAGATTTTCCGCTCTGAAAAGGGGTATAGAAGTAGCTAAAAGCATCTATTGTTTCGTGAATGGTGGTGATGATGTGACAAAGCAATGTCTCGATTATTTTTTGTGGTTGGAGTTGATTTTTTATTTCATTTTTTTTTCAACATTTGAATCCCTTTGCGCTATTGATGGTGGGTGATGTCAGAAGAAATGGATTTTCATTTTTCTATGGTACGAGAGATTGTAAATGACTTCAATATTCACCAAGTTGGTGGCGGAGGAAATCCAATAGTGTTCCTGGTTCCTTTTGCCATTATAATTCTATGAGAAAGTTTTACTTCCGTCTTTCGGTTGAAATAGTCTCAGTGGATTTGGATGAATGACAATATTTATGCGCGTCCGGAGGTATTACATTGTATCGGATGTCCATGAATACCGGGAAATGGCTGTCGCTTATTCATGATTTTCATTTTTTTTTATTCCTCTCTTCTGGGGATGGTGAGTCTTTAATGTGACGCGTAATGGAAATTTATTATTCAGCACATTTACTTTTCAATATTGAATGACGCGGAGTCTATTATGATATCGGTGGGTCTGGGACTTGATCAACGTGTAACCTCAATGAATTAATTCACATTATCCGAGACTTTTGGGACTAGACAACGATCATATTTTATTATTTTTTAATACCTGCCTGTCGCTTTGAATTTTCATTGAAAATTCATTTTCCAAGATAGACTTTGAAATACTTATCGATAAAAGACTCCTCTATTGATTGATAGTAAATGTCGATCAATTGAATGACGAAATATCACTCATAAATATATATATATATATTAGTCTGGGAAGAGTATTTTCCGGGGGTTGAGGAAAAGTTGGCGGCGGTTGGTTTTGGAGTTTTGGTTGATGTCACCTTTGTGGCTATAGAGTTTTCCTACCGAATTTGTATTCACGCTCCGGGAAAAGCAGCTGAGGCAAAGGATTTTTCGGCTACATGTATTCTGGGTTTATGAAAGTCGAAAAGAGATCGACAGGCTTTGATGGGTCACGGCACGGGTAATAAAAGATACGTCATGTTATTTTTGAATTTTATCTCAAAAGAGGGATGGTACCGCGGGCTTTATGTTAACGCTTTTTCTCTCTCATTTTCATCCCTCGATAGGTGCAGGGTCTATGTGTTCACAGGTGATATCTTTTTTTATTTTTGCCATTTTTTTTTAACGTGTAGGAGTGTCATGCTGAGGGAATGTGATCGATGTCAGGGGCGAGATAATCTTCTCGGTATATGGTAACAAATTTTACGATCATTTTCCGTCCCATGGAAGTTCAAAATAGAGATGGGGAATTTTACGTCGGGTCAATCACTTCAGGTCGACCATTTTAATCGTGACCCTCCAGAATTTCATAATAAATCGCACGATCTTTGAAAGTCGAACGTGAATTTTCTCTATCGGACGATATATTACAAGTTTCTATCATACCCACGAATTATTGAATGTGAATAATTTCGGAATGACGGAATTTCTGCAATCCGTGACAACTCCTGTCACATTTCTTTCTATCTTCATAAAATAAATCGGCAATAACATTGACATGGAGCGGTAACGGCAAATAAAAATGGGTGAATTGACAATTTTTCTATCGAGAAAAGAAATTTCCGTTGGAAATGGAGTTTTATGTGACAGGAAATTACTAACCATCGACGTTCCCTCGATCACCCGGTAACTGAGTTGTGTTCGGGCCACCTTAGGGCACATCTTGGGCGTCAATGATTTCCGGAAATTATTGATTTCGTACTTCTACTTCTCACTCACTCACTTTTGAAATAGACTCAAGCCAGGTACTTGATAAACGCTCGGTTAGTCTCTCAGGTGTATTTCAGTCTCATGGGAAATTCACGATTTTGCATCTCGCCTAGCGCTAGTTATCAACCTACTAACTACCTTCAAACTGACCAGTGGGATTTCTATCGTACGAATTCACTGAGAGATATTTGAATTTCTCCAATTTAATTCAAGTTCAGAAAATCGATTTTGTCCATAATAAAATCCTCAATATTTGGAATTATAAATTAATTAATGATCCACTTCTTTTGAAGATACGGGATATTTTTTTGAGCGTTCAATGGACCTCTGGTCTCTTGGTATTGGATAGGATAGGTGCGGCTGTAACGAGATTCTACTGTATATTCATCTAATAGTTCAATCCTCTAACACGACGACTGGTTATCTGCCTATTATACCGCTTAATTCGTCACCTAAAATGCGTACGGCACTTGCGTAGATGACATTCACCGTAATTAATGTCCCATACAAACGTAGTACCCGGTACTTTATGCCGGAAATGTACGTTCATATGCGGGTATTAACGCAATAAATATTCTCGGGAAACTCTCGTGTACGTGACGTAGACATTTTTCGAATTATTATAATTTTTCTGATACATCCAATTTTCAATAAAAATAATTTCATTCATTTTCCATAAATTGATATAGAAATTTATTTATTCACATAATTGAAATTTATTCACATAATTGAAATTTATTCACATAATTGAAATTTATTCACATAATTGAAATTTATTCACATAATTGAAATTTATTCACATATTTATTGGAGAAATATTTCTTAAATGCTCATCACACAAATTTAGTCATCGAGGGTAATGTCGATGGAAAATATAATAGTGACTTTATTTACTTCATACTTGTGTTGTTGGATATTGTTGTCCAAGCGTAAACAGCTGACCGATTAATCGAGATTGCTCTCGTTGAACAGCACGAACGTGCCATTGCATAAGGGCAAGTACTTGGTAAAACGAACTAGACGTTGAAGTCAGTTAAAATCCCTCCACCCCGTACCTTGATCTCTCAGTCTCGTGTGCACACAGTGGAGGAGATAGATCGGAGATTGTAGAATTTTTCCTCAAGTTTGGTTAAGCTCCCGTTTCATCCACTTTTCCATACTACTTTTCTCGGCTAATCGATATTTGATGGATCGATTACATATTCCCTACCTTGGAAACTTTTCCTCCTTGCCGATACTGCTACTTTTCCACCAGTGGAACGCATCTACCTCACGCCCGGAGTGTCTTCCCTGAGTTTTACCAAAGTTTCACCAACTTTTGCCATCAGGTTCTCACGTACCACGTGAGTCTGCCTTTTTTTTTCTCTGTATCATTTTCTATATTATGCAGTATTCGTTCTGATTCAATAATCGAACACTCGCTGCAGACACACAAATTATTCGAGTCAAATTGATTTTCAGTCGAGAATTTTCGTTAACTCTCCATTTTCATTAATTTAGGGGTAGCACTTTTTTTCCCGTCAATGAATTTTCATTTTTATTTCCATTTTCGTGGGGAATTGATCAATTTTTTCACGAATTGAAAAACTTTTGAAACAAATATTTTACCCCGGGGTTTGTTGAAATAAAAAAATGGATGCATGGTATCGACATAATGCCCTATTGATGAAATCTGCACCACCAAATGCTTTATTCAATTTAAAATTCAGCACCACATCCTGTATTGTCCGGATATTGGCAACTGACTCTCTCCTTTTTTCGTTCTCACATATTGACTTTTTTTTTTTGTTCACCCACCATTTCTATTTTTCAAGCAGCCCAGCAAGTTTGGCTGATATCAGAACATGTGGCATACTTTTCACCCAGAATTCAAGTGACTGGCAAGATCCTGATAGCCGGAAGGTTCTCCCCAAAGGGGAAATAATGGAGTCGCGAGAATATTGGATTCGTGATCGAAATTTGAGAGTGAAAGATTTATCCGATGGCTGCTTGTTGACGTGATACTATGACCCATACCTTTCATGAATTGCAATATTGAAATGTGGGGCAACTTACGTATTCCGAGGTGGTCACCCGTGGAAATGAATATGTGGTTTAAATTGAGTTGACATGTGTGAAATGCATATCCATATTTCACTGACACTCGGGCCAAAAAAAATATTATTCTCAAAAGATGGGATAAAATACCAGGAATATTCAAATAAACCTCAAAATTTTGTATTCAAATTTTTTACCGTGTACCAATTTGTAAGTAAATGATTCCTTTCCATAACGTTCCATTTTCTATCGCTTATTGAGATAATTCTTCTCTTCTTTTTGTATTGCGGTCATATTCTCTAAGTTTACTTGACAGCTCATCAATATTTAAATTTTTATCAGCATGATAAATTCATTACAGTCGGTTGACAATTTAAAATGGCACGAGAATTCTCTCATTACATTTTGACGTTCATTAATTTTAAAGATTATTCATCTCCATGCATCATTGAATTATTGAAATAATATCTTGGCAGTTGATTGTTCGTTTGCCCGGCATTTCCATAACAAAATACCGCTAATGAGTCGGGATTCATTTTTAATTCTGCAAGTTCAATAACTTGGGGTCGTCGAAGACTAGCTCCAAACTCCATAAATTAATTCCGTCAAATTTACTCTCATCTCTGCTTAAATTGTTAAAATACCGCCGTTATAACAATTCGATGGTTTTTCGTCTACCTACATTTTAAGTGCAGCCACTCTAATTGTCATTCTTGTTTCTCTTTAATTAATTGAACTCTTAATTGACGGGTCACGATTTTCATTACGATGATACTAGCGGGAGTATCAAGACGTGCTATATCTTCCACTCTGGTTTAATTAAATATTAATCCACTTAGCGATTAATATTTTATTGTATATCGGTGCGGTTTCATTCGAGGCAATAAATTCAAACGGCAACGCGCAATCACTTCTGTAATTGTAAAAATAGACAGTAGAAGGCCGGGTAAAAAAAAATTGTGATCGGAATATTTTTTCCGCAAATTTTCATTATTGCGGAATTGGTGAATTTTTCAAAAAAATTTTCAAAACCTTTCCCAAATATAAAATTGTTTTGTCTTTCAATTTTTTCTTCGTTTCATAAAAAAAATTTTCTGAAAAGTCTTGCAGAAATTTTTGGAAAATTTGGACAAAATATTCCGAGTACAATTTTTTTTCCCCTGGAGTCTTTGATTTTCATCCGTTCACTGCTCTGATGGGTCTTTAAAAGATTGTCCCATACTGTCGCCAACTATTCGATGAAACCGAATGAGTCAGACAGATTTGTGCGGTCAACTCTCATGTAGGTTGATTGGTGTGTAGGGAAGTTCAAAGTGGAGCATGAGGATTGTGGAGGGTGAATCTCCTCGTGGAAGCCTCAGGAATTGGTCCAATTAAACGAGGCTATAATTGACAGAGACTCGATTATAAGGACTTGTCCCCGGACGTGAAAACCTATGAAACGCGTAACAACATGTGAGGCAGCTAATGAAACCACTAAAACTCACACGAATAAATTCTTTAATTGAACAAATATTTTTATTGTAATTTAGCAGCACATAGTGACATCTTCCGAAGGAATTTCGATTCTCTTTTTATAATTAGAAATAAATTGATGAGAAGCCGACGTTATGGGGTAAAAACGTGGATAAGAATAAAAGTCACGAGTAAAAATAAAATGGGAGATTTGATCACGGGAGAATTGAAGGTACGAAACAAGTCCCTGGTCGGAGTCAGTACGAGTTAGTTGGCAAAGAAGATAAAAAGCAAAGCGAAACAAAAAGAAAATAGAATGAAAGTGGAATGGTCCCCCCGCAAATAATTACTGGTGCCATCCATCACGGGTTCCTCATTTTCTTTCTTTCACACTGTCTTTCTTTCCCTCTCTATTCAACCCACTTTTATTTTTCTCTATTTTGCATCTTTTTTTTTTCACCGGTTTTCTACGTTTCACTGACGGCCTATTTCAGTAAAAAAAACTTTCGTATACGTATTTTCTTGTTTAGTCTGAGGGACAAAATAGGAGATGGCGAAGTGCTCATCAGCCTAATGAAACCACCATCAATCATACCCGGAACAATAACAATATATTTATGAATAAAAAATGAAAAAACTACAGCCCTTTCACAAAATACTCGGTAAATCCGAATGGAGTAATTGTTGGTGAGAACTTTGTTTTCCACTTTTTTTTATCTCTCAGAAAACTTTAATTTCAAAGTTTTACATCAGTTTTTAATAAAAGTTCACTACTTCAAGATTTAATTCATCTCATCTTTGCAGTCATTATTACACAATATTAATTCGGCAAAATTACTCATTTTCGATTTTTATTGTTTGCTATTTTTTTAACGAGAAATAAAATTAAAATGGATTTAATCTGAGTATAAAATGGGAAATAGATTGGAAAATGGTAACGGAAAATTTGGAAAAAGTAAGGGTGAAGTAGTGAGTATTTCCATTGGGTTTTAGAGTCTGGTCAGTGGGAAAAGACATGGGCATTGTCAATAAAAACCACAAAATGCTGGTGGTGGGTTTGGAAACTCCATTCGACAGCGGTTGTGTGACAGACTTCCAATAAATCGAATGTATCCACGAATTGGTTCATGGGCGAATGTCTCTAGTAACGCAAAAAGACCACCACTGTGTGGATTATGGTTTCAAACATGGTCAACTTGGTTGCTACCTGTCGATTAAATAAATCCCTTAGCTTTATAACGCAAGTTGTTGATCCAATTATTTTTGTACTGGATTCAAGACTCTTTACCACCTGGAGGAATATAAATCGAAATCTCTTAACAATTTACAACGAATCAATTTTTTAAAATATTTTTTATTATCCTCAAGGGCTTTTCTCCGGTGAAAGACACCCAAAATTGGTAATTGCACTTGGAGAGGATTTCCAACTTCTCTCATTACCCAGACGATATTATATATCAAGCAGTTGAAAACAACTCTACAAACAAGCCACGATTCCATTTCCTATTTCAACCTCTCTCAATCGTGACTGGGGATTGTGCCCCAATTGAAAGCTCCACGCAGTGACCGGGACCCACTGTACGAATAACAATCACGTACAGAATATAAACACAGATGCATCACTGGTGTTACACCGAGGTGTAACATTCTGGAAATGAACTAAGTTAACGTTGCGTCCCTCAACGATTTATACCACTGATTGTTTGCTTGCGAAACGTGCCGTTTTGCGTCTCACTGTGTGTCATTCAATTATTCAAATTTGCACACCAAACGAAATATTTATTGAAAATCCCTTTAAAAATCCCTAACTCCAAGATTAAATTATGACATTATTTTTTCATTCGTGGGAAGAATAATAGAATCTACCGGAACGAAGGGGAAATACCACATGTGCGGGTAAACACTGCAGCACTTGCCCTAGTTTTTTCCCTCTTTTTTTTTTCTCCCTGAACTCTCCCAAGAAACCGTTTTTTACTAGTTAGCACTAAACACATCTCCTAGAATGCCCCCAATTAGCTCTGATAACAACAAAACCGGTAATGAGAGAAGCCGTACCCAGGGGTTCTCTCAGCAGTATACAACACCAGTACCCGCGGGAAATTTCACCCCTCGACTTGGGGTACCCCCCAGTTGGCAATAATCTTGATGATACTCATGACGCCGGTTACCTAACTTTTCACATTAAGAAGGAGTTGTTTGTATCATTCAAGGTCATAAGCAACAATGAAAATCTTGGATTGCTGTTGTTGCGACGTGATGCAGTCTCCAGGTGCTTCCATATCTCTCGCGTTGACAGTTGATTTGAAAAATTACTCTAAAAATTCTCGCGAATTACTCGATCAATTACAGCCTCTGCAATTTACACTGAACATGTAGGCTGCAGATTAGCTATATAGATTGACGGAAGTGGGCGAGTCTGCGGGCCAGACTTTGCTGATGCTGTAGTCTACTCATAGGGGCATGTCATTAGGTTCATTCTCATCTCGGGTCAAGGTCAACTGATTTTATTTAAGGAGAGTGCAAAATCGTTTGTTTATATTGTTATCAGGGTGAGGAGAATGATTGGATATTGATTATCGTTTGACTGGTGATGCCTCGATTGACAGGCACCTCCTTATAGCCTTAATTATTTTTCCATTATGTGGATTAAAATCGTCAATCAAGTCTCCGATCTCAGGACTTGAGGCGAGAGCAAGAATTAAGGCGTCGCTGCAGTTTATTTCTATTTATTTAATTTTTTCAGGGGAAACTGGAGATAATGAATCCTTTGATTATTATTTGAGACCGAGTTTTGAGATACTGTAGTAATGTGTATGCGTATACTGAAATCTCAGGTTGGAAATATAGTTTGCACTCCATTAAACCTAATATGACGAAAGTTCTCGGCAGTTTCAAGAGGAGGGTTTAACAGAGAATTGCAGTGGCAACACAACCAACTGTAACGTAGTTTCTCGGTATACAGGGGAGGACTCGTACTAACGTCTTTACTGAAGTTTCAAACCAATTTTCTAAGCGCTATGTTGCATTCGTGTATTTCCTCACCTTATTAAATCAACCCTGTTTTTATTTTTCATTGTTGGTCCCTAGCGATGAATCCGATGAAATGATACTCTCAAACGTGTTAATTAATTTCAATTAATCACGCCTGAAATACTGATTTAATTTCGTGAATATGTGATCGAGCTTTTTTTCGGAGGGTAGAAGAATTGATATGATTATTTTGGGATAATTAATGAAGTTAGAATAGTCTAATCTGTGCTAACGATGACTAACCCTGGTTGGCCCTTATCAAAGCCAAATTCCCGGCAATTCAACATAATTAAGTGGACGTGGGTGTAGAATGTTGCCATTCTCAGTTCCGGATTGGGTGGGCAAATAAACACTCCTTTCGCGTGTGGTATCGTACATGAAGTGAGGATAGAGGATCATTGGTACAGCTTCCGAGTGGTGTTGGGAGGGCCAACGGTGAAATCGCTATGGATACACGTCTAGTTTCCACGAGAGCTTAAACCAACGATTCAGGATTGCACTCGACACTTGCCATCCCCCCAGGATTCACCATCTCTCCATTCCTCTATCCCCGTAATTTTTCTTTTTTTCTTTAATTAAATTCTATTGATAAATACAATATTTTTTTTTTTGTATTATTCTAGACAAATTATTATATCGCCCAGGGGGTTTTGCGATAACTCTAGCTGCTACCAGTAGGTTTTAATCTGGAGAAGCGAAAGCGCGTGAAACACACCTGACACACTCTTGATTTACTACAAATTAGGTGACGGCTAATTTGTTTTTACGGAGTAGACCACCGACTGTGGGAGGGATTTATACGCCGCGGTATCACACAACTATTTCCCTTTGAATACTTTGACAAACTATGCAAGTCCATCCCTATTGGACCTGAATACCAGAGCTGTCCGTGAAATTTAGTGGAATTTCTCAATTAATTCTGCACCTACCGATAATTTAGTCATCGAATATTGTATATTCTGGGGTTAGACAAGATGACCATGAATTTATCATTAATTCAGACTCGATTGGTTAGTTCTTTTAAATAAATTTGTTTTCCCGGGGTTGGCATTTCACAAACAGCTGTGGCAATCGCAGCACTTGGCAATGCATAATTTACGGAGTACATGACAGTGATTCTGGGGAGACTGACTTCGGCGAGCGTAATTGATGTTAGGTGTTCATTAATTATGGAAGGTTGGCTCGATAAATCGTCTACTACTCCTCGCCTTTGACAATTTCACTCATCTCCACACGCCAAAACAAGAATTTCATACCGCATATTAATTATCCCCTGTCCGACGCAGTTATTCCTCAAGAAGCACAAAAAAATCTTTCACGCTAGGGTTGAAACTGAAAATTATTTTGTCACTCAAATTTTATAATTGATTTCGGATAAAATCATATTTGTTATTCATCTCAATCGAATGCTTTTATTTTCCAAACTTTTTATTCACGGTTTTATTTAACGGCAGCCAGTGCTCATTTTTAATATTTATTCTCGATGAAAAACGAGTTGATAAAAAGTTTGGAGTAATTACCAGCCTTTTGGGTTGATAAACATTGAATACTCGATAATTCTTGCCCCCGCGAACGTTTACTTTTCTGTTGGACTCGAAAAGGATTTTTATCCCGACATAAAATTCTATTTTTCATCAGAAATCTATCAAACAAATTGCACTCTCACCAAATTCACGTGGAGATAAATCCACCCACAAATTTTTCAGGGAATCACTCTTGTTAATTATAACTATTGCTGATATCTCTATACACACGGTTTCTACATTCCGTTCATTCATCGCGTACTCTGTTTACAACTCCCTTTTCCCTCCACCCCTCCCTCAATAAAGCAATTCGTAATGAAGAACGTTGAATTCAATATTTATACACAAATGTATAGAATCCAGGGGAGAAAATGGGTATTCATCTTCCCCTGAACTTTGGTCCCAGAAGTTTGAGTAATGAAAGTTGGTTCAATAAAGTTGGCGAGTTTGAGTCGAGTCTTACAATAGTGAAAACTTTCTCATCATCTCTGCGATATAATTTCCAAATGCAAATGAAACTTCTAGTTGAAATGACAAGTGATTAACGGCTCCTTGAATTTCTCCAACTGTTTAGTTCATTCCGTAATAAACGAAACGATGAATGATTCTTTGTGCACCGGTTCGCTGAAATTATTTTCATTATTATAAAAAAAAAAGGAGTTCCACTAGGTCACGTGACATGACCTCAACCGAAACCTACGTGAATACACATTCTAGTGGAAACAGTCTCTATTGATTGTCTTTACGTGACGAGAATTCAAACATCGGTACCATGAATAAAGAGTGTACTACAGCATTGAGAGGTGGCCGCGGAAATTCCAAGAACTATATGCACTGAATTCGTTATATATTGACTGGAGAATGAAAAACGGATACTACATGGATAAAAATATTTCACTCGGTATCGGGGGCATGGAGTTCATTTCGCTTTTGGTGAAATAAAAATGAGATCCGAGGAGTTCTAAGGGCTTTGCGCAGCTGATGAAGAATTAATCGGGAACACGCTTTTTCTTTTTTAATTTTCTCCATTCGCGCTGATGACTTTGCCAGACTCATTTTTTTTTCTTCTATTTTCATCTTTTATTGACGCCACAACGTAATGGACAAGCCAATAATTTATTTTGGACTTTTTTATGGAAAATATCCTTTTGATTTTTGAAGTTGCCAATTGGAAATTTTTTACCTCAAAGTTATGAATGTGCTGAGTTGAATTTGTTCTGCACTCTGAAATTTCGGATGCTTTCAGCTATTTTGTATTGGTTCGGATGCATACCACCGAAAAGCATGGAATACATTTTCCTGAGAATGTTTTCACTTCGGTCAAGAGGTCACTCTATTATAGCTTTCCATGTTTCCGGGGATCGGCGAATTGTGTGGATACCGATGAGACACATGATTTCACCATAAAACCGGAATAAAAAATATTTTACAATGAATTGGGTTTCTCGGGCATCTGAAAAAGTAACGTCCCTGAATTTTCAGAGTAAAAAAAATAGGAAACGTACGGAATGGTTCATTTATCAGAAACGTGCCGTAAAAAAAACAGATGGAATTGCCCTTTGGGTGAGGCAAGTTGCCAAGCGTTTGAATTTTTCTGGAAAAAACAGTAGAAGGGAGCGAAATGAAATTACACTGTGCGGAGAATTTTGTCACATGCGATGCCATAATTTCGTCATATTCTAGGAAAATGTATTTTATGACGCCCGTCAATTTTTAATGTACGTTCATTCCCTTTCCGTGAATGACACACTGACGTAGAAGAGATTGTAAACATGATTGTCGCAAAAAAATCATTGAGTGCTGAATACTCATTCCTAATAATAATAATACACTACAAAGTTTTCCGTAATTTAAAATTAATTTAAAAGGGATATCAATTTAAAAATTGATTCACTTCTCAATTCTCAGTATACACAATATTTTTTCTAACTCAACGTATTAAATTTTTCTTATTGCAGAGCATACGAAACATGATCGCATCAAATACGACAGACGCATGTGAAACGCGAGATCCATGCCAACACGGTGGAATTTGCATTTCCACAGATACCGGTCCAATCTGCGAATGTCGCACTGGAGACTACGAGGGTGAATTCTGCGAAAAAGGTTAGTCCTTCTCCCCCTCCCTTTACTCCAATTCAATGGACCATTTTGCTATTCCAAGACTTTTATTTACCCAACTCAACGCAAGGAAAGTTCTCCCTCTCTGAAATCACCACCTGAAATTCATAAAGAGAAATTTTCAGTTTTCTCTTCAACGGCTAGCATCTGACGTCTCTAGCTCGGAAGTAAAATTTTACAGCGCCAAATGTGCTTTCCGCGAACTCGGGAGATTTTCGGAGAATTCACTGATAACCGGTTACCAAGATTATAAACCCTGGAAATTCTCCCCGGTATGGAGTATTACGGAATTTCGCTTTAAAATTTTATTTTATTTTTCTTCCAACTCTTTCGTTTGTCGGAGTGTACAGTTCATTCTCTCCTACCATTCGTGGGATTAATTTGGGAATCACGCCAATTCCACCGAGGGATTAACCTTTTATTTCACTACTTTGCCTTTTTTTTTTCTTGCGTTCTATCGTTTTTTTATATTTCAACTCGGTTTTTTTGAGAGTACCAATTACTTTTCACCCAGTGGTATTGCTCTTCGCTGGTCTCTTCATTTTATCACTCTAGGACGTATCATTTTATTCTCAGAATTTATTTTCAGTTGGAAAATTTTGAATTACAATTGATTTCAATGGAATTCCTACGAGAATTCCATTGGGTTTCTATTATTTGGAGCTTGAATCAAAATCCACAGGGTATCCGCGGCTTTTTTTTTGTTTTATCATCACCCCGAGACGATAACTCCGGGCATTGAGCTGACGATGCTATCGTCAAGTGTCGTCTTGATGGATCGTTTCGCTGCTTTCATTTTTCCACCTGTTTTTATCCACTGACATTTTGCTCCTCATTCCTTTTCATTCTCTGATTCATATTTTTTCCTCTCGGATGATTTTCCACTGGAGAAAATTCTATTCTTTATAACAAAGGAATACACCCCTTTTGACTTGGGGTTTAATTTATATTTTCTTTGATATCCCAATCCAATTTGTGAAGAATGTCAATTAAACTATCGGTATTCGCAGCAATTGAAATATGAATGGAAGCGATTGGAATGGAGAAGTCCTCTCCTATTACTCGTCAAGATGTTTTCAACTGCTGATAAAGTCCTCATGAATATAATAATGGAGAGTACTCACGGCTATATTAAAAAATTTATCTGGGTAAAATATAATTTGACGGATAGCAAAGTTTTATTCTCGGTATAATCCACCTCTATATAAAATATACCAAGGGCTTGAGACTTGGGAATATTGACGGTATAATGGGAGATTGTGTGTCCCAATTCCTCGATGGTATATTCTGTGTTCTTATAGGGTTATCTTGAGAGGACTGTGACCTAATAAACTGTATCGATAAACCTCCGGGGCTCGGTGATGAGGATTCATCATATGTACTCGTGTAAAAAATATATGGAGCAATACATATCTACGACGAGATCGGGAACCAGTTGCATTTTTAAAGCCTCGGAAATATCATTTTTAGGAAGGACAATTTAATATTTTTCAAATGACTATTCCTCGATATTCATATTATTGATTAGTCGGAACGATTTCATTAATATTTCCAAATGAAAGAGTGAAATTAATTCTGAATAATTGACAGATTTACGGTTTTAATCGGAGAATATCATGGGTTTTAGCAGAGATATCACAGATTCATTACTCATTCAATAGAGAATTTGCATGAATGGCTATTTTAAATAGAAATCCTATAAAACGTCACAACATTTATGTAAATATTGTATGAATGTTGAATATTCGGCTCAATCAATTGGAGTACTGGAAAATCATTCAACTTCTCTATTTGAATAATCATTTCAATATAATTTCAATCATCTCTCATTATTCTCTTGTGTTTCTTTACTTTCTTTCTCGTCCATTGATTTTCATAGAGGCATGGAGCACAGTGCTACCTACGGCAGGTGCTGGAGATAACCAGTCCTGGGAATACAGTGAGTTGAACACTAAGTTTTATTCAATTAAAAAAAAAAACAATTGAATGAAAACTCATGGAGTGAAATAAAACCATCAATTCCCTTAAATTAATTTTTTATCAGTAGATATAATAATCATAAATCGCAGGCAACCACCGTACGTAGCATACCTCGTAGTTGCTAGGTTGGTTTTTTTTTCCATGTGCATTAAAAGAAAGCAGTGGCTTTTTATCGGTAGAAAAAGTACTTGCACCCGGTACCAAGTATTTGAAAAAATTTTCCACAAGTCAACTTTTCTCGCAAGTAACATTTGGTACTGGTACTGGTTGAAGTACTTTTTTTTTTGGTGTGAAAGTCCGTAGATGTGAGGTAGAAATATTTTTGCTCATCACAATATAAAAAGGAACAAGATCGCTGAATTGCCTCACTTAATATTTCATTCTGTCACAGTGAGGTTATTGGAAAAATTCTCCTTTAGTAGAAATCGTTGAGGCATCCAGCGTTACCATCCAATTCTCCCCCGAATATGACAGTTGAAAGAACGTCTGATACGAATGAAAGAACCCTATCTATAATCTCAACCGTCTACCCTCTCATTTTTTTCTCTCATTTTTTCCATCTTTTTCCACCAAAGTATACAAAATAGATGTGTAGAGAGGCATTATGGAATGAAGAAGGATGGGGTAAGGCGTCAGGACAGGTTTTCCTTGGAGGGAAATGCTGCCAGACATTTCCTAGCATCTCGCCGTCTCTCTATATATACATACATATATAGAGGAATGATGTTATATAGACTTTGACAGATGTTATAGACCGCACTGTTGAAAGCGATCGAACGTAATAACATTGGTCGAACGACAGTCATGCACTCGCCCGCCAATCTTCGCAAAAATTTCCTAGAGCAACGTCAAGTGTGAAGAGAAGACGACGAAAATACGTGATCTTAATCCTTCATTCTTTTCATCTAAATTTTAATATATTTTTTTCACGCTCCTGACACCAATGAATTGACACACGATACACACATGAACGAATTCAAGTCGAATCGATATGGATTAAATAATTACGCAAACTTGAATCATCTGTCATAATATCCGAATTCGCATTTATTCGAGTCTGACTTGAGTCATGGCATCGATCCGATATAAAATAAATCTAATCCCCCGCGATTTAGAGGGATTTTTAGTATCGAGAAGCTGAATAGCTCAGGCAATGATAAAATGCCCGTCGGACCATTTTTCTCAGCCATCAAACGATTCTTGTTAGAGTTCAATAAGATTCCGGCCCGATATACTACCGAGAGAATAAAAAAAAAAAATCCACTCCGGGTAAATCCACTGAGAACTGGGTTAACTCCACCTGTTTTTCCCTCTCTTTGCCATTCTTATTTTTCCCCCGGTGTTATTTTCAGTGGCATTCGTGTTTGTCCCTAGTCGCACATTTTCCACAATTCCACGATCTATCGGTGCGCGTATTATTCTATCGAGCAACACGCGACGGTTGAAGAAAGATGGCAATAAGTCGATGACACGAGTGGGTCAAATATAACTATATCATCCACAACTCGGTATAACATCTAAAGTCTTGGAATACACGTCGACACAAGCGATAGTCAGACGTGAGGTTAATGGAAGTTGAATTTGGAGCGCAAACTTATCTCCAAATGGTTAGCATAAAAAGATATGATACGGAATTCAAGAGACTTCATATTTACTGGGAATATGTAAGTATCACAGGAGGTATGTCGTCACCCAAGTGCCATACCAATGGGAAAAAGTAAAAGAAAGATTTCTAAAAACCGCCGGAAGAAATGGTGCGCTATCTTGTAGTCACTGGGAGATATAGGGTATACGATTCAACCCCATCCCTTACCATCCATTTTCACGTTCGGCGCTAGTCGTTTACACCAACGACTTACGACATTAAGCTCCATACGATTGTCACCGACCTAGTAATATAACCCGACACACCAATAACACAGAACCAAACATCCTTCGTCACTTACTTTTTCTTCTTTTCGAGCTAAGGCCACAAGCATACAGCTGTCACCACTGCTAAGAAGTTGTTGCTCAAGATAAACCTGAGAAACTACCGACAATTCTACAAACACTATTTCTTTCGAGTTACATTGGAGTGACCCGATTGGTGTGGCTTGAGCTGTTTCGAGGCTGCAAGGCAAATTTCATTTCTAAAATAGACGTGCCAGAGCAGTCGAACATATCGAGGTTCAGGATTGGTTCAATCGAAAAATAGGATATTTATTCAGAACAGGATAGAATTTGACTCAAGCCAAACTTTTCTTAAGCCCTCACTCACCCCAATGCAATACACCTTTTTAGCATCACATTAAATCTTTATAATTCCTTCAAGATTATCTTCTTCACTCGCCGGTAATTGCATTACCAGTTGCCAGCCAACTTGCGCATAAACTGCGATCCATTGGTTCAATGGATAAAGCAAAAAGCTCGGTTTGATATAATTAGGAAGGGTTAATTAAGAGCGGCGGCAAGGAACACAAGCCTTCAACTTGAGAGAGTATATAACCGAGGACTGAGTTAATAGAAATGTTGGAAAGTGCAATCTGCGGTAGCTCGCTTATTATCCAAATGGAGGACCTCTGATTGTAATGCTCAAGTCTGACTTTAGATTAATGGGCGATGATAGGGTTCATTAAGATCGACCCGTCCTTTTCACAGATGAGTAACAGCCTTTATTCGACAATTGTCCGTTCATGTTTCTGCAGTCGAGTGAAATGAAAAAATTGCCACATTCTCATTTGTCCAGCGCTCACTCAGATAACGAAAATTCCACGGAATTTCTTCTCCAGTTACGTTAAATGAGAACCGAGACTTTAAATCGACCGTAATTCAACATTAATACTCAAGAATTTTCCTTTGCTACACTCAGAGAAACATCTCTGATAATATCTATATTGCAGACTCACTGTGTACTTTTCTATTACATTAACTACCAAGGAAGAGTGAGCTTTCGAGTTAAGCCTCTACGGTTGTCGACATTCGAAGATACGCATCCATCTGAATATTTATGTTTCGTTGTTGAATGAATGGGGGATTTTCTTTGTATATAAGTTAAATTTAAGTTCAACGTACTCGCTATTTTATCTTCGTTTTTTAATACTTTTTATTGTTCATCTCTCTGGGTAATGGGGAATGTTAACTGGCGCTTGTAAAATCGACAACTTTTTTTCCTTCCAAAAATAACAATCAGATATCAAATTTAAAAATCAGATATAAATTTTTCATGGCATACGATCTACTGTACGAATAATTAATGAGGAAGCTGTGAACAAGATATTTGAAAAATTTTAATCAATGTTCCAAGGGTGTCCCACTTGAAATCCATTTTTCAAGATTCTCCTTCATCTATATGTAGGGTCGTACTTAAACATAGTTCCACCAAGTTCTACCTGTTCACCCAAGCGAGAAAGTATATCGTCCGCACAAGTTTTCTATACTTCTTCCCTCCCTGCATTATACGCTTGCTTTTTTTTTTCAAAGTCTGGCAAGTCTCTGGTGAGAGACCTGAAGACATCGTGGTGAAATACACCAAAAGAAGGCACATTCAATTATTCAACGAGACTCGATTTCGTCTCTCTTTTTTTCCTATCGAAACAAAAAATCACTCATTCCATCGAACGAGAATCGATATTTATATGGTGGATAGGTAAATTTCTAGAGACGCTAGTTTCCCTCGTGTATTTTGTGTTGACAAGGAAAATAATGACAGTAGCAGGTGCTTCCATTGCTTCTAGAGATAATTGGATTTAGCTATTATTTGATAACACGGAGAGAAAAGGTTGAATAAAAATTACCAAAAAGAAAGATTCAAATTACGCTCCGACAAAGGGACGGATCACGTGAATTATTTCGTAATTTTTACTGGAAAATTTCTCTTCGTATTGAGTGATGGAGAACGAGGTACATGATGGCCCCTACGATCGAGGCTAAATCGTATCCAATCTTTTGTTCCCCAATTTTATAGATATTCTTGTAAAGTTTGTGGTGTATAGCGATATAAAATATTAATGTTTACGTCGATATGTAATTTATCTGTTTTTATTGCAGATAAGGTACCTTCGGAAGCGTCATTCAAGGGAACAGAGTATCTTAAGGTCATGCTCAGTAGAGGTGACCCCATTCTCAGTATGGAGGAGTCCGTGAGTCTTCAATTCAAGACGAGGCAACACAATGGACTTCTGTTCTATTCTGGTAACAATAATCTTTAACTATTCAATTCAATAAAGTTTTTCAGACAATAGAGTTTTTCGCTCCTCGAGGCTAAAAATCTATGAAAAGAATTACCAATCTTCTACTGAAGTATTAGAATATATGAAAAAGAGCTTTTGCATTCGTGTGGGGTATTTGTTCTCGGTGATAAGTTGCAAAAAAATAATATTAAAAATTCTTGTTTGTTATTTTTTTCTTCAATTGATTGATTAATTTTTTATTGTTTTGGATTTCAGGCGAAGGTCTTGATTACTTGACAGTTTCATTAAGAGATGGTGGAGCCGCTGTCAGTATGACATTGGCAAATGGTCGTCTAGATCTTCACATCAAACCCACGAGAATAAGATTCGATGACAACCAGTGGCACAAGATTATCGTCCAGAGGAGGGTGCAGGAGGTGAGTCATTCAAATTATTTATTTATCTGTGTTAATGGGTTGGCAATTCGAAATCTAGTTAATTCAGGTAAGAGTTAAAGGAACAATTCATAGGCGATCCATTGCGTGTTCATCATTTATTCCTGATTATATGTGGGAGTGCATACTTACTTCACGGAAAATAATAATGACGACTTCCTCCGCAGACTTCTGCAACATTTGAATAACTCGGCATGTACTTAGCAAACTCACTTGCACACTTCCACCCCTCGTTAGTCCATTGCATTCAAAATTTATTCTACAGCTTACATATGCCCAAGTACATGCCAGTCACACCATGCTGCAGTTAAAATGTTAAATAGTTGTTAACAAGCATAACAGTATGATGCGGATTCTGTTTTTTTTTTCTCTCTTTGAAAAAAATAATCACGGAAATTAGCTGTCATTATTTCATTCCCCCGCGTTAATGCAACGACCTTATTATCAAGTTCTCCTTGGTGAGTCGAAAGTACAAAGCCGAGTGTTACGTTAAAAATATATACATTTTATCTCGAAGTACGAAAAAACTCACTTTGCCAATTTTTTTTTTGTGAGCCGTTGTCCAGCTTGAGCGCTTCGCATACCCACGGGAATTCACAGAACTTTGTAAATTGGTAGCAAGGGCTGGTGTATGCCTCTTTGACGTGGAAAAACGATGTCTCTCGTTGGGGGGAGTTCATTAAAAATCAAGTGGTTCTCCTAATTCGAGGGGTTTTACGAACGTCGGTATTAAAAGTTAACTTTTCTCAAAATCAGGATACATGGGCTATGCTCTTTGATGAATGAGTAATGCTGGAAGCTTAATGGCATGGCATTGAACGAAAATGTAATAATTGTTAGGTAATGAGGGAGGTATATCTCTTGGGGGTAGTAAGATTGAATATCAGCTGTAAGTCGGAGTAATGACCAAAATTTTGAGATTAAAAAAAAATTGTCCTAGTTCGTGGAAAATCACCTCAAAGACAGACTTGAGCCACCGCAGTACGATGCTAACCACTCTGAATGCTAAGCAAGAGCTGACGCCAGTGGTGTACTTAGCCCCCCCTCAAGCCTCTATCTGCACCCTAAACTTCGTTTCGAAACTGGTGTGGAGCCCTCAACTTCATGCTCTGTGAAGTTAGACGGAAATTAAATTTTTGCTGTGTGCAGGGTAATTCAGATGTACTCGAGATTAATATGAGCACCCGGTTTCCAACAAATGACAAGGTATCATTTGTCAAATACATAATCGATATCTTCGATAATTAGTCGCAAATTTTTGAGCAACTGCAACACATTGTTCTCTATGAATATCCATGCTCGATTTTGAAATGCATCTATTACGCGGTGAAAAGTTTTTGGGGAGTCTCGGGGAAACTTGATACCGTAAAGTTTGACAGTTTCAATCTATTCGATCGGAAGATATCCGCGTGTGAGTGAGTTTACCGTGAAAACTAAGCCCTAGTTGGTGGGTGCGATATTCTATCCGCCTAAACTCTAGATGTGGTACATCGCCAACGGTTGCTTCTCCAAGAAAAGACAGGCGACTGATGGTGATGCGCCAAAACTTTATTCAGCATCTAGTAACAGCGGTATAACTTGACGCTTATGTTTCACTCCTATCAATCTCGATGGATTATCCCTTGTGGAGGAAAAAAAAAATATTTCATCGAGTCAAGTTGGCCGGAATGAGGGCGGGATCCGCATATTTCGTTTGGAATTCGCAGTATCAATCGACCCTGACGCGCGTTCATTTTTCAACTTAACTTGAATCAGACCGAAAATAATATAGAATCAGTATTTTTTTTTTGTTGCTAATCTAACTCATCCCCAGAGTCATTGGCATCAATAGAAAATAACAATATACAATAGTCTGTATGAATATTCATGTACAACGCAGACAGGAGGACGGAAATGAGGAATTATTATTTTGCGTAGGTGTGGTGATGTAATGGCTCATTAAATTTTCCATTAGACTTAGTTCTGGGTGCCATCTGCAACGTAAATACCAACAGCTGTATTTATATAATGCTAAAATGTGACCACATTTCGGAATTATTTTCCCGAATATCATTCCCACTGCGTTAATTTGTGGGAACGGGGTTTCCTGAATTCCATTCGCACTGGATTATCGAATCATGGGAATCGATACCGTTCATCATTCTCATGAGGTAAAATTATTGCTGAATTTTTATTCAATTGTTCATATACTCTAAATTTATTTCCTGTACAAATAATACACGTACAGATGTGTTGGAACAAATTTTAAAAAATCATTGGATTACTGAGACTTTCATGAATTTCCGCTGATCAAAAGAAAAATATTCAACAACATCGAAAAAATGAAATATGAACTATTGATTGCGATGACATTATCCTAGACTCAATTAATGGTAAACGGACAACTCATTGTCATGAGTCACGGATGCGCGATATTCATCAATTTCGGCATTCTATATTGGTTCTAATCAACTGATCCATGTTCGGCGTTTACATTATTCATTAAGTCGAAATCACCGCTTCAGGTGATTCTCCGTCGAATTAATAGAGTTATCGATCATTATTAAATTACATACATGAGTATTGAACCCGTTACGAATGAAGAATGATCCATTCGAATAAGAATAGTTACTTATCTTCGTCTTGAGGATGCTCCTAGTGGTAAAAATTGACCGGTAATTCGTAGATGATGGGATTTTCACGCTCTTATAGGCCATTGATACGGTATAAGCTGTCGGGTAATCCAACGGATTATACTCGCCATCGTGGAATATGCCATCATCCACCTCTTTCCCGCTCCATCCACTGCTTCACTGTACTGAATATCCATGAAATTGTGAATTCACATATTCCACTTTACGCGCTCCGTTACATCGTGAATATATAACGAGAATATGACGCTTTATGTAAGTCGTTGGCAGATTCCTTGATAATTCAAAATATGAAGCTATCGCGCGACATGAGTGCATTTTTTATTGCGTATTAAACCCCATGGAATGAAATGCCATCTAGGGAATTCATGGGGTTCAATTTTGAATTTCTATGCATGGTAATGTCATCTGGTCGGCGAATCTTTTCCAGATTAGGGCATTTTTATTTTCGTTATGATTTCCCGTGAATATTACATCATATTACGCTATATTTATTCATTATTTTATGAATGGAGAAATTCGTTTCATTAATGCCTGGAGTTAATTTCAGGGAGAATTTCGACAAAAGGAAAATTTAATCGTCTCAAGTTATTTAACGACCCTGCATTTTTCCCATGCAGCAAATGCCTCAACAATAGCCCCAGTCTCATAACGAAGTTGGAAAATTCTTCAAGTCCCAAATGATCGATCCTGTTATTGAGAAAACCCCCGTAAATAACCTCTAATTGGTTGTTTCCCCGTCATTTCATTGTTATACCTCACTAGACAATGTAAACCACTGATAATGGCACCTAGTTACTGAATAAAGTACTTCCCGCTAACTAAGCATCCAATTTCTCCGACATTTATATCGATATAGAAATAAATGTTGAAATAAAAAATTCTGTACCAATAGCTACCTCGTTGAACTCACTAGAAAAATATTTCTGTTACAGATATCGTCAATCACGAGATTCTGCAGGGTAAGTACATCAAAAATGATACTTGATACGTGAAAGAGAAGACAATAAGTCTCTCATAGCACAGAAGATGCAAAGCTCTATCATTTATTGTACCGAATATGTGGTAAGGGAAGTTGGGATACAAGCGAAGAGTAGATTGTAGACGAATTGATGCTAGGAAGATGGATCTTGTTAAAAATGATCGTCATTTCTTTGAAAAGGATTTTCTGTCTCACCTTCTTCTCGTGGGGTCTGGAATGGCATCGGTGCTTTATCTTTCCTAGAAAAGTTGCCCCACGGTTTTACACACCGAAGCTACCCAGGTGGTGTAGCGATAAGCCTTCCTCGGGAGAAACGTATCAAGAATAATAACCCTGGAGCATTGAATAAATTCAACTCTCTCCCTCTCGTTGTATTCATTCGAGTAATTGAATTTGATAAGGGACAGACATCGAAAGTGCATCAACGGAAAACTTGAGCTCATTATTGCTGGAGGAAGATACCCAGTGTCTAGTTATCGATCCTGTTACGCGGGAAAGCTTTTTCACCCGGTGAAATCGTAAAATAGGGTGAGAATAAGAAAGTTCTCTAGTCGGGGGGAAGAGGCTATAGAGTTGTGATTGCTTGGGGTGCAGAAATACACGGTCTCGGAAAATCAGACATCATTTGCATCGATTAGCGTCAGAGTCTTCGGGGAATTTGGCGAATGGAAATTGTATCGAATTCTTCGGTAGATAACGAGGAAGCGAGTTGATGCAAAGGTATAGGAACTTTATGGTAAAGTTCTCGGTGTGATTTTCCGAATTTCTCCTCTTTGGTCTTGTAATATTACGCAATTTTCCGAGGATCTTTCCGTTTTGTCCTCCATATTATATTCCACACGTGGAGCTTTGGTCGGAAGTCACAACACCCGGGCTAGGGGATGGATGTAAAACCGCGGACAAAATACTTACAAGAAACAATGGTGGGTCTCCCAAAATTTATGGATTAAAATTCAAACTTGGATGAACACCGGGTGGAGTTGGTTTCACAACAGGATTTCAAATGTCAAGAATTACCAGAGGCAGATACCACTGGGAATTCGTTATTCATGGCGAGTCACACTCTTCTCTGAATTCTGACAGGAGAAAAAAAAAAGGGAAAATAAATCGTGAAAAGTTCCACTTGCAGACTAACTTCCACTAGACGTCGTGATGAATGTGAATCATCGGTAGAAAACTTCAAAGAATTTTACCCGATACACTGGTACAAATAAATTGAAATTTCCGGGCGAGTTTACTCGTTATTTTCTCAAGTGACAGTAAATTCTATTTCACTGAGGAAAAAAAGAATTCATTCAATTTTTAATTATACGCCGCATAATATCGATATCAATATCTCCTTATTTGAATTAATAAGTAAGATTCTATCCAAAAATGATAGGAAGCTCTGGAGAAAATGGCGAAAACGTTAATGTGGATTATCGAGGCCTTGTACTGTCAAATCATGTTCATCAATCTGTATTTGATTAATGGATCATGCTCATTGAAGCCCCCGTACCCTCGCAATACCGGTGTTATCCCTAAATACCGGGAATACGGCAAATTAGTGACGATTTGGGTGATATATCCTATAGCTGCGTCTGTATGTACACTACATTACGAGCGTGGTTTAGCCCAGCGTGTGGTATGTACTTTGTGTATCTCATTAAATATCACTTAGCTCTGCAGATTAAAGTTCACGCGTACTGCCAACTTATCGGTGTCATCAAATAAAAAATTTATTACAAAGAAATTTATTTCTTAATAATAAATTATGAATTGATCCATAATTTTCAGCGAATATTCATCGCCGCGCACTCCCTCGGCCCATAATTTTCATCCAAAACACATGATTAATGTATATATCGATCATAATTTTCTTTGCGCGAAGTCATCAAGGGAATGCATTGAAAATTATGATAAAGAACTTTCTGGGCTGTCGTTTGCACGCCTCTCTCATTCTGAAAGAAGAACGTGAAAACGCGGGTCAAGTGAATTGTGTACCGAGCACATCGTGTTTTGCATTTCACTTTTTCGTACCCTAACCTTTAAATGCAGTCAACTGCAGGCACATGAGTCAACGGAGACAGAAATGCACCACGTTTTTTTTTTCCTCAATTTTTTTTCCGCTCGAGTGAAATTGGCGGAGAAAAGACGCGACTCCTCTCCTGTTTTTGCTCCGACGGCTCCATATTCCCCCGGAATATTCTTTCTCCTCTCAAATAGTGAAAAATGATCAATTCAACACTCGCCCCGGTTAATTCAATTCCTCAAATTATGAAATATGATTCGAGACGGAAACGTAGGGTACAAGCAGAATATCTGAGTTATTAATGAAATTACAAATTAATTCTGCCGGCACGTAAGAAACTCGAGGATATACAGGCAAATTAAACCTCTCCAACGTGCAATATCGTACTTTATTGTACCCGAGATGCATGTTAATCAGTGCAGTTCAAAATGGACAGCGCAGTACATCCCCAATAATAATGGCTCGGAGAATAAAAATTAAAATCCCTTCCAATAAACAGCAGAATGATAAATATTCAGCTAGAATCCTCAGGAGTCTTTTCCCCGATACGGGGATATTAATTACACCCACGAAACTCTATGAAAAATTGGCATTTGTGGATGGAATGAAAGGTCATTAATTAATTAGGCTTCAGAGGGAAATAACCTAGGCAATCGATAAAAGTCACTCCACAGGTCTCTTTCTAATTCTATGATGAATCCCCGTGACATTTCAGTTGGGCGATAAAATCATCCGGAATTTTTCGTTGGCTCTTGATAAATGCACCACTCTCATTGCATCTTCTGAGACAAGGAAGACGTGTTTTTGTCACTAAAATCACTCTTGGTGTGGGACTCAGACGAGCACGTAGTGCACCAGATCCTCGGAAGGTATTGTCGTTAAGCATCGGATTTTCCATGAGTTCTTGTGAAAGCACTCACACCGGGGGAATATTTATTTTAAAAATAACGGCATCATATTATTCAAAGCTAAGGGCTATAATAGGATGGGAATGATATGATGCTTTGGATGAAATCGTCAAAGCAGAAATAAAGTCGCAGCATCTTTCAGATGGAAATTTCGTACCTCATCGTTGTACCGTATTTCAAAAATATTTTCTGTCAATTCTTCTTTGATAAATTCCTCATCGATTATATAATTGGAGTAACATAGGTACACATACACCGGTTACTCTGTTATTTTATCTTTCATCAAGGCAATCAACCCAACTTTGCGACCCAGACACTCTTTTGTTATCGGTACTCACTCTGAAACCTGAATTGTCGCTACCAGACTTCCTCTGCTCAGGGGTAAACTGGCTGGTTCGTGGCGGGACTTTTAATTACAATTCTGTCTGCATTAAATGTTAGAAACGTGCATTCAACGACTTGTCATTTTCCACTTTTTTTTCACCAGCGTAAATACAGACTCACCAGACAAAGAAACAATTTTCAGTTATTAACCGATTCCTTTGCTCTCGGGAATAAATTGAAATTTCGCCGGCAGTTGACCAGTAATTTATAATTGAATCTCCCTGAATGAAACCTTTGAGAAAATATTTATTTCAAGTACTTCCACATGAAATTTTTTTGATTAATTTTTAAACATTTTATCTTACAACGATGAGACGTGAAGAACCAAGAAATTAGTGTGGAACAAAACAGGATGTAAGAATGTTGACATAGAAAAGCTGTTCGCCAAGTGGCGTCTCGAGTTATTTTTCCCCTCAAATTCATCATTGAGATGTTTTTTTTTGTCGGCAAATAAAAGGCCGCAGTGCAGAGAGCACTCTTTACCGCATTATCGCTGTTACTCGACGGGCGTCTAATAAAATCCACCAAAGATCTTACCTCTCCAGTGGAAAGTTCGTTACGAATACTCTTAGAGCCACTTGTATACTATAAAACTCCACCTTATTACCTCATCCCCTTGAGATCACTTTCATTCAAGTAATATTCAACTTTTCCCGTCTATAGACAATAGAACTGCACATTTCTACGGTATTTCGCTTGAAGATGTTTAAACTCTCAGAACGAATAACTCCAATCTCATTTCATTTGTTTTGAGGGCTATTTTGAGGATTTGGAAACAATCCGTGGAAATTATTCACTTGAGCTCACGAGATTCTATTTGTTTCTCCTCTCAACACTCCCAGATCTTCATTGATGAATTGAATAATCTTATGGACAAAATGCATGCGCGAATTTTTTACAGCCGGCTTCGGCAAATATCGATTGCTCCATAATCAATGACGTAGAATGAATAAGTAAATGAGATTATTATCAGTCTGTAGTTTAATGGAAAAATCGAATAGTGTTGTGTGGAATGAATAAAAAAAATGTTTCTCTGCCATTTTGTTTGCAGTTATCAGCGATAGTGGACAGTATTTACGCAGAACACGCCCATACAGCTGGTTCATTCACACGATTGCCCAGTAAACAGCTGTTAGTTGGTGGTGGTGCTGATCCAAAAACACTACAAGGTGCCAAAGGAATCACCAATTTCGTTGGTTGTCTGCGCAAGGTGAGGCTTCATACCAATTTCTAACATGCCATTTCCGCCAAATAGCCATTTTTCATAATTCATACGATAGCTACAAGATCGAGCTCAAGATCTTCCCTGATAATTGGGGATTTGGCTCACCTACTGGAAGTGATAGAACCAATGAACCGTGCTGGATACTTTATGACCCATGAAGCGGAAACGATAGCGACACATGTGTCGAGGTTTCTGGAACCAGTGCACTGGAAATAAGAAAACTAAAGCTATAGAAATAAAACACGCGAGGGACAATATGACGATAATGGAGCATACTGTTGGGTATTGTGGGTCAAACGATGGAATTCCGTTTCATAACTTGGTCCGTTGGTGGCTGTTAGGATTGTCTTCGGGGACGTCATCTGTTCTCGATATAAAAAATAGTTCATGTCCGGTGATTCACTGGAGTTGATATCAACCCAATGAATCCTACCAATCATTATTCCATATGAATAAATTTCGTCCCATTTATTTTTTTTTTTAAGATGAAAAATTTTCAGTGAGAATTCATTCCATCCGAAACATGTGTTTCGAAATCTGTCCCACTCAACAAAAAAAAAATGTCAATTAAGCTGATAACGAAATGAACTCATCTTTTTAAAATTTATTTCTCCCCAGGTCGTGTTCAAAGCTGAGGGCGTTGAGATGGAGTTGATTGAAGCTGTGAAAAACGGCGCCACAGGAGCGACTGCCTGGGGCAGAATTGATTTTCACTGTCGTGAGCCAAAGTCAGATCCCGTCACCTTCACAACCCGTGACTCGCATCTCGTGAGTAGACAATTTTCCAATATAACAATCTTCCATCATCCCTAGTTTAACCCACCGCGATAAAAAAAATGTCAACCGATCCAATCAAATGCCATTCCATCATTTCAACCATGAAAATTAATTGCTCAGCAACCTAAACCTGAATTATTAAAATTGACGCAATCACTATCGCGTATTTCACGAATTAAACTTTTATCGCATTACGAAATATTCTGTTTCGAACCTGACTTGTGAACATGGTATACGGTTGCGTGTTAAAACGCAATTACTTTATTGCATTTAGTTCTAATAACGTTAGAGAAGTTGAACGTCATACGAAATTTTTTTTTTACCTTCAAAACCCATACGCTCACCAGCTATCTGCATTTTCACGAAACACTTGTCTAAAACGAAAGCGATAATATTACCTCGGAGATAACTTTTCTCTTCCGCCTGATTATTTGGTAAATTATATACATGTAATAAACCCATTGAATCGCATATCGGAATTCACGGTTGTCTGATCAAAGGCGCATTAATCCCTACCCCAACCTTTCTAGGCAAATGCATTTTCTCAATTGCATTACATCTGGCATTAACACTGATCGAAAGATACGCTCCACGATAGGATTTTATTGGCAAGAGAAAAATATTGATGGAGATGTTTTTTTTTTCATACAATTCCAGAATCTAGCACCTCGCTAGATTGCAGAAGCAATAATTTTCCCTCCTATATGCATGCATATTTGGTCGGTGCATTGGTGCATTGCGCTAATCCCAAAGGTAGATATGTAATTTTGGGATTGCGAGGGCCGATTGACCGGCTTGGGGTGTTAGACCAAGGTACCAAGTCCCCAGTGGACGAACTAGGATATCTCGCAAACAATATAGAGTCCTGTTTACAACCCCCGTGATCCACTGCTCCAAGTCACACTGATTGATGAATTTTATTTTCTGCCAACCCTTGATTTACCCGAAATATTAATCGCCTTTTGAATTTTTATTAAATATTTTTGTCCTTGGTCTCCGTATAATTACAATCTCGACGAAAATGAGTAGCACCTTTGTCGAGGGTAGATTCACCGCAGCGTCGTGTGTGGTGGACCTGCTAATTCTCCGCAAAGTCCTCTCTATCCTCTAAAACCTCCCTCGAATGAGGGACGTGGCTGATAATTAAAACCCACCACTTGAAACACCCGGCCATCACGTATCGTACAATAGAATGGATCTATCCTGATAATCATATCATATTGTTCAGATATTCCGTCGTACAAGTCTCATGATTCAATTATCCACTCAACAACTAGCGGATTAGATACTCATTACAGATCAGCGAAATTGCTCAGCGAATATATTTCTGTCCACCTTGGAAATTTCCCCGGAAATTTCCTTTTCATGATGAAATGACAAAACGGTGAATGAGGGATTTGGAAAATTATTTCTACTGAGGAGAAGTCAGTCGCGGAAGTTTTAAACCGTTTTGTTGAAATTCGTAGTATATACAAAGTTAAAAACCCACGGTTCGAGGATTACATTCATTATTTTTCATTTTTGCCCCGAATATGTCGTATTTATCTGTACACCGGAAGAAAATTCCGTGTACATTCTTTTTCATTTCTGAACCCCTTTCGATTTAATCCTGTTACCGAGGACAGAAAAAAATATTCATTTAAACTCCCGCCAGAGAAAATTCATAACAACAACTGAGTTGTGAGTTGAGTTTTTCCTCTTTTTTTTGCGGTCTAGCGTGTTTGTCGTGGAATCTGTTTTGCCGAAAGAATATTTTGCGAAGTTATTCGTACTTCGTGACGTGTGTACGCGTCCTTTTTACTGAGGGTTTTGTCAAGTTTGGGGGGATTGTTGAGACTTTTATTGCAGAAATGGACACAAGTGGTCCCTGACATGTTACGTAATTCGTGGAGGGTTTTGTAGCCCCCGGAAAATTGTGAGTAACTGAGTAATGACGCCTGGTGGTTGACCCTTCTTTCACAGTGCTTACCATTTCCCTAAAAGTGTAAAGCTTCTTTTTATGGATGCACATCATTAGCTTGGAAAAAGTTCTGGGGCTCACAACCTAGGTAATAATAAAATAATAGAGCAATATTGTTATCACTGAAAGCTGAAAAAAAATCCATCTTCAAGAGCTTAATTTTTCAATCGGCAAAATTCTCACCCCGCAATCTTTAGCTGGAAATTTTTAAAAAGTAGAAAATCAACTGACAGTAATTGTCGGGCAGGTGAATGTATCATTACAGAGCAACGAATATTCAATAATAATTCCGATGTTATTACCATCAAATAATTGAGAGGATTCGATTTGACCATCAGAGTTGAACGCACAATTCAAATTTCCAGCAATTCACCACTCGATGAAAATTCGTGTAGCAATATTGCCACAGCAGCAGGAAAATTCTCTGAGTTTTTGGGTTGCCGAACCTATCCATGTTAATTAAGCATCGTTAACTCGTATTTACGGTCGGTGATATAATGTTTCCACAAAACCTGACGTGTACATTCTATGAGCTTATACCGGGATTCGGCGTGTTACACCGTTTAATTGAGATTTAACCGTATTTTCGTACTCCTGCTATATTTATTTCAAAATTGTACACCACAAACTATCCAAGAATATTCGCAATGCAATCAAACACTTGGTGGCAAATGCCTCTTCACTTTAATAACCAAAACAGCAGTATAATCTCGGCTAATCCAATTAGGCAGAGACACGGGAATTACTACAAATATCCTCTGTCAGTGTTCTGGAATGTATAGCTCCTTTCTACCCATCCTATTTTCCCTATCTATAGCAAACATTAAGGAATAGGAAAGCGGGATATGGTTTTGAGTTCTATTCCGTTTCGCTACATCTGCATTAATTTCCCTCAAACCTGCATAACTTGTATCACCCGGGTGTAAAGGGGGGTTAAATCTCATGGGGGGCAACCTCTTTCCGCGTGTACAATATAATCCATACTATTTTACCCGCAAATTATTCAACTCACCGGGATTAAATCAAAAATAGTCATTTACTTGTGATTTTTTTTATCTTGAAACGAGCATTCTTTTCTCTCTCTCTCTCTCTCTGTAAAATCGTGGATGAAATAATGACGAATACTTTTCCAGAGAATGCTGAAGGTATGATTTCTTTCGGGGTCGAGTGGCTTTGAGTCGAAAGGCCCCCGGATGCCCTCATTTCCAAATCCAGTACTACAAACTTTTCTACCAACCCAAACCCGTTCAAACTCTTTGCATTCAAGAATCTCGAGAAAATTTATTAGAGTATACTCATCCACAAAACGTATGTACAGATGCCTCGTCTCCCATGAAAATTCTTCGCCACCATTCGACTCACCTTTCCGGTACACTTTGGAGTTGATGAAAAATTTTCAAGGGGCAATGGAGTGGATTCATTTAACGACGCCAATTCCAGTTATAATTTATCGTGGGCTTGATTGAATTCGAGAGTACTCCCCGGAATTATTGGGAATGCCCCAGTTTTTATAGTCTCATTACGCAACCGCAGACCACGACTACCGAAAAATTAATTATCAAAAGAAAAAAAAAATATTACAACGCCAATTAAATTTACGGCTGCCCCAAAATTTTCATTTCATCCTCTGGTCTCGAAATAAATTTGATTGGCAGAAAAAAATTTTCATTGCAATTTATGGCAAATGGCAAATGGTGGATTTCTAGAATTCTCTAAATACTCAGAGATGGCGGGATAATTTCCATCGGATGCAACGTTTGCACAATTTTCGAGTAGATAGCGACTGGTTACATGCGGCAAAGATGCATAAGCACCCAGTGTTACAACATTCACATATACAGTTAACAATATGCAAGTGCAATGTACAGGGCACCCTGGCTTTACTATTTTTAGAGGCGCAATAAAACCTCGTAAAAGCGACTCTTCGTGTATTTCATATTCATTATTAGCGTGCAGCTGTTACGTAACGAACAGCAAATTCAGTCGTGGGAGAGAGAAACAACTATGTAGATATTGTTGGTTATGATGTAGTACTAGTACATGATGGTAATTATAATTTTTACCCCCTTTGAATCGCGTTTTATATTCATTTTTATACACATCTTTGTAGATATATTAATTACAAAAAGAAAACAAATCCTCATTTTCAGGGGAAATATCACACGTTCGTTAATTAATTATTTCATTATTAATTCCCCAATATCGAATTTATTCTGCTCGTTAGAATCAAATTATCTGGATTGCCATTGAATTGTTCATTTATCCATTAATTTAATTCCCCTCAATTACTCATTTCTTCTTAATCAACATTATTCGTTGATTGTGAGAGAATCTCAAATCCAAATCTCTTCTGGAATGAAATCGCCTCCGTCTTCGGGATTAAATCCCCAGGATTATGTGATCACCACCTTCACTCCCAAAATTGACCCGTAAATTTCCCTAAATCATATTTACCTCCAACTAGTGTCTAAAATCAGGGTTTCAACCGGACTATTTTCCCTAATGGTTCTGTAACACTGAAAATTCATGCCATAACACGATTCGGTCAAGTGACTAGTGGAAAGAAAGTGACGGTCAAACATGAAACTTCATTGATATATATTTACGGTGGTATTATTCCTGGACATTTACTCACCATCACACGTCAATCGGGTCAGACGAGTGTAAAAAAAATCCCTTCAACTCCAATAATGCGATGAAATAAATATTTATTTAATTTTTATTTTTTTAATATTCGACAGAACCCGAAACAATAATTTTGACGGGAAATGACAATAGACGCAGACAGCTGGTGCGCATTTACGGTATTCTATGGAATCAATATTATTGTTTTGATTTATTTTAATCTCTTCATACGAGTGAATAGTACCGATAAACCGATATGAATTATGTTGAACATTGGTAATATTTATCAATGCCTCTATCTCTTCACGCATGAGCAATCAATTCAAATGTACAGAGAGAATATTATCTATTAATCAATCCTCTATTACAGAATACCGTGGATTCCAGTGATGAAAATTATGTGTTCGCATGCTTTCATAAATATGTAACATTCTTTACAGCTCTCATGTCACCGACCAGAAGTGGCAATTTTTTCATTGAAAAAAATGATAAACTGAAGTCACAGACTTGATCAATTATCTCAATTCCGATTGCATAAAATAATAGACCAATGGGTGAATCTTAAACGGAAAAAATATAATTAAAATATATATATTGAAAAATCAGGAGTTGATGCACGGAGAAAAAAATGCTAGAATTTTTCCGGTGTCATCGCGAATGCAACGAAAAAAAAAAACACGATTTCTCAATTTAACAGATTGAAAATTAATTGTTGTATGAATCCGATAATTAAATAGTCATTGAGTATTCAATAAGATTGAGTGATTTACCACTAGCCAAATGAAAATTTGTTGAAGTTTAGAAAATAAAAGATGAATAATTCAATCGGTGAATTTGACCTAGATCCACTCGAGCGTTAATATTTCTCGTAAATTTTCTCTCCGTGTGACAATGTCTAAAATTCATGTAAATGTTGTCATGTGTGTGCCGATGGGAATTCGATGATGGGCGGCCAATAAAAGAAGTCATCTTCATCATCGGTGAATGGAAGGCGACTTCACGGCGCCACCGTCACCTTCACCAGCCCAGAGTCCCACCTGGTAAGCTCAGTAACCCAGCTTTAGCAGAGAGAGAATGAGCAAATTGAAAAAAAAAAAACCAATCTCAAAGAAAGCGCAATGAATAAGAATAAATAAACAGGCACGTTTTTCCTGAATGATCAGTTAAATGATTAAAGCAAGGAAGAAAAAGAGCTCTCTCTGCACCGCCACTATCTGGCGCGCTGACTGGCCGGCCGTCTCACCCAACACCGCACCACCTTTTTTTGTCATTGGCTAATTTCACGCGAATATCTTAGCTTCTAGAGACGAGCGATACGCACTTGTCCTTATCAATACCTTATCATCCTCACCGGTACACCTCACCACCCCACCACCCCACCCCTTCACATTTTCAATTACACGCAATCTGACATTTTTGGTCATATCATTCAGACAAACTGCAAAACCTGAAATTCTCAGAAATTTGTTGAAAACTCGAAAAGATTATCCTCGGATCGGTCATTGAAATTGAAAATGAGAAAGTTGATGAAAATATGACCAAAATGTTGAGCATCATGCAACTCCTTAGCGAATGGGTTAGGAATCACCACGGAATTTTGTTACGTCACCTAAAAAAATTATCATACTCCCTCAACTTGAAAAAAAAAAATCATTAACCAGAGAATTAGTCTAGGAACTACAAATGAATCACTCGCTACGTTGCACCGTGCACGCTATTTCATTTTTAAGCGAATTTAAAGAGAAAAAAAAAAGGAAAAGAATTGCGGAAAAATGAAGACAGAGGAGGACGGCTATCATTCATTATCATGCATGGTAACTCACAAAAGTCGTGTATTTCAGTGTGAGAAAAGGGATAAAAAGACACGGAAAGGGCAGTACCGACCGGAAGTAACTGGTGGGTAGCGACCGATAAGTTCTACCTCTTTTCCGTCACCTTTAGTACTCGACTTTTCCGGAACCCAAGATAAAACGAGATTTCCCTCCTAAAAAAAAATACTCGAAAAAGATAGTCCTCTTTTTAAAAAATAATTCAACGTTTTTGTTATCATGAAGCCATTAAAATTGCCTCAACATCTCGTTTCATATATTATTGTATATATTCTTATAATATTGTTAACAAAAAACGTTGTAGTATTTTTTGGAAGGAGGATTCACTCAGTTTGAAGAAAAAGGAAAGACCTCTTTACAATTTTTTCCGTCATCTCCATCGGAATGATGTATTGCAACACGAACTAGTCAAATTCGTCGAGTCCACAATGTTTTAGTTCGTGCACTAAATTGCATGGAAAGAAGAAACGATGAACGAAATATAACGCACTGAACATACCGCCTTGCATGCCAATGCCATTATCTCTCCACTCGATTATTATTTTCTTTTACAGGTTATACAACACCGATTACTAAACAACAGTGCAATCGAGAGTTTGATGTTATCATCAGATTTATCTTTTATTATTTTCATCCTGAGTAAATACCCTTTTTTTATATCTATATCAGTGGTACCAAATTATTCATCAGTTCATCGCAGAAATTCATAGATCGTATTTTCGAATCGCGGTATATTTCCGAACAAAATTCCTGTGTGTCATCATTACCTAACTTGTTCCCAGTAGAAAATATCAGTTCGGTGAATGAAGAAATAATTTCTTATTCTCAAGACAGAAATTTCTCAACATTTTTCTTGAATATAGTGAATATTCACTGATGAAAAAAATATGAGGAAAATGAGTTTCCCAGTCCGTGAAATTCTCTTCTAACATGAACAAATTGCTATCTGTTTATTCAGAGGATCAATTACGGGCTTGCAGGATTCCCTTTCCCGGACTTTAATAGAAATATCCTTACAGTAAATAAAAGAGTAATTTGCTATTTAATTTTTATTGACATTGAATCGTTTTATTTTCTCCGAAAATGAGAGATATTATTTTATGAATTCATCATTCAAATGGGTATAAATATTGGTAGCAAGTTAAGTAATCGGCATTAATACCTGTATTTTCCCAATCCACCAAATAATATGAAATTAGGTAAATATTCGCCGGGTGGGGCTCTAGCACGTTTCAGTTAATTACCGAACATAATCACAGGAATAATCTGCAGTGATGGTTATTCTCTGGTTCAAGTATATGGTTAAAACAGACGGGACCCTCGAGGGAAGTGAAATCCACTTCTGAATACATAAGAAATGCTAGTCAATCCGGAAAGAAACGCGAAATGGTGAAATACGCGAGGGGCGCGTATTATTTACGACTGCACAACACGCGAAACAATCCGCCTAAAAAGTGTTACATTCCGAGCGCATAAAAAAAAAACATTCATTCCAATGAATTTTAATGAAACTTGAATTAATCTACCGAATTCTAGTCCAATTATTTAATCGGGAAAATTGGCATAATAATATTTTGAAAATCGGTTCGATTGACCGAAAATTGACGGAGCAAGAGTGCTTGATGTTTGAAGACACTGACAGACAGAATAATTTCCGGAAATTTCTCGGTAACTCAGGAATAATTCGATCGTTCAAATGGCGCTCGGTCATAATTCGCTCAGTCCTCCCGAAAATTAAACGAGAGGCTGTCGTCGCAAAGACGCATAGAATAAAGATCAAGTCCGGTTGAAGTTTGATAGTTGGCAACTTCACAAGGGAAATGTGGTTTCTGATGCTCAATTCCCTGAAGAGTAACATGACATGTTCCAAACCCACAGCATTCCCACGGAACGTACCCGCAGTGTCGCCACACTTCCTCATAGTCCCTGTGGACTAAAACGAAATAATGACCTTGAGGTTGAGGGGTAAAGTAGGAAGGGGTGGTTTTGCCAACCACTGGAAAACTAACTTAACGCCTTCAGCCATTTCAACTTTAAAAGTATGCGGAGTCGATACACCTCGGGATTAATATACACGTCTTAGTTAACTTCTCAAGTTAAACAGGATTAATGCTATCAAGGCTGAGGGAATTCTTCATTATTGATCAACCCCCAGATGCTTCATATATATTCATAACTCGTTTCCTCGGATTTTCCGGAAAAGCAAGAAATATTGAAGAAATATTTTAAAGATTTCAGATTTAATTTGATAATTGAACGTAATGGAGTACCAAGCGGTAAAAGCTACTCAAATATGGTCGAAAGAGATGAAAGAATTTCAGAGAATATATTTTTTTTCTTTGATATTCATTTTTGTTCAGTTGTGTATTTTGTCGATGGTAAAAGCATGCCTCACTTGGTGTATTTAACGATCTGTTGAATCTCCACGGGAGGAAAGCACTAGTGAGACTAGTTGATAAAGTACGGGAAAATTTAAAGAGTGGTATAGGGTGTGAGGGTGGCAGATCTAAGGGTTGTTGCTGGTAAAGTCTTCGTCAATGTAAGTTGTGCAGTGGAACGAGTTTTCGTATCTTCTGTGTGTCCAAGGTATCTCGAAATTTTACCCCTGGAAGTAGCAGAAAACGAATTGGACACACTGAGGTTGGCTTTACTTCAAAGTACTGTGAAAAGGTATGGGAGTGACTGTGGACCTTGGAAATCGTACCTTCCTACATTTCAACGAGTGTGATTCTGGATTTAGAGGGAGATAGCATTTGGGTTAGAGGTTGTCGAGTGTCGTCTGACATACGGCAAAGTTCTCTCAACTATCTCCAGTGATAAAAGAACTACCGCTAAATTAGAAGAACATCAAAGGACTTAATTTTTCTTTTACCCAGGAAAGTTGAGATTGTCGAAAGTCCCGGGTACTATCTTTCAACAGTTTTTATTTCACACTCTCAGGCCTCACCTCCAAAATTTCCCATCTCATGGAGATATTGATTGAGACACCCTAAAATCAAATTGAGTCTCACATTTTTTATCGGTATATTTAAATTGATTCAAGTCCATCCTCTGGATTAATTCAAGTTCATTTTTTGATCCTCGAGTTACGCAGTCTCAAGTTTAAAAAAAAAGAATTGCTTTGTGTGTACGATTGCATCGTTGCAGATGAGTGAGTCCAGAGTGAGTGAGTCGAGGTGCTCGAAGTGTAAAGGTCCTGGAGATTAGTAAATAATTTATTTCAGGAAGTAATTTAACTTTTCTAATTGATCGTCTATGTTAGCCGCAGTGGCTCACCAGCAAACTGCGACTTGCACTATAACCACCGAGAGGGTCGAGAGGGTGAGTGAGAGAGAGAAAAAGCGATAGAGTTGACAGTATATACAGGGGATTTTAGGGCAAAAGGCCAGACCTAGAGTTTTGGAGATGAAATATCCCCGAGGCGTACTGAGGGGGTGGAAAACAGGGGTGGATTCGTGCGGTTGAAGTAAAATAGAATGAAATGAAAGAGGAAAGAGCTACTGGAGATAGGGGCGGTGGGGTAAATGGGGTAGGAGGGGGTTTCAGTTGGAAGAATAATGCCGACCCGAGGCGACGACCGGAAGTGATCCTCGACGGTCGTTAATCGTCGGTGAGTTGGCGAGAAGCCGCGCATCGTTATCCTACTAGCAATGTCGATATTCATCATCTCTTTTTTTTTTTCCTCCATTACTTCAGTTTTTTGTCTCTCGCATTATTTTTGACTCGACCACCGGCTAATGCATACTTAAACTCTCGACGGGCTTGACCTAGTAATTGTTCAGGCACCTGACTTGTGAATAAAATCATCATTCAATCAAAAATGGAGATTGCCATTTTGTTTTTTTTTTGGGGGGAGTGTATTGATTGGTTTGTCGGTGTTGTAGAAGAATCTGGAGCAATTTCGTTTCACTCTTTAGCGGGACTATCACTCAATAAACCGGCGACAATAAACCTCGCGCACTCAAACTCTATCAAGGCCATCTTGCAAGACCTGATTTAATTATTCTGTGCCAGTTGTCTCGGGAGTCCAATTGGGCCAACAAATTTCAATGATGCAATTATCGGAAAGCCTTCTCATTGGAGATTCTGGAGTGAATCTCGTCGAATCTCTGTTTTCTCGATTATCTCTGCCATTTGCGTCATCTTTCGAGAGACAGTGCAGTTTATGTACTATTAAAAAAAAAAAAACCATTTCAATTGTCAGAAACTTGACCTGAAAATCTGAAAAGATTAAATGAAAAAATCTTCATTTCCTGCTCAATCAATTGGGCGGACATCTATTGATATTTCTGCACGTGAATTTTCAGGTGCCTAGGAATTCAAGGCTTTTATCGGTATTGTAATGCATTTGCCCTGTATTATTCATTTTTTTCGTGGTTAATTAATGGAAATCGATGCATAATTATAACACGAGCGGAGAAAATGCAATGGACGAAAAACGATAATTGCAAATTGGAATATTCGGAATTCATCCACTCGCAAGTTAATATTTCGATCTTACGAGGTCACGTCCATTGAAATTTCATGGATTATCTGTTGAATGGATTTTTTATTCCGCGCTCATCACCAAATACTTCACTTGGACGGAATTTATCACGTGCATTCATCTAATTCACCACCGGGTAAACTTCCTAGAAAAATTTCCACTGAAAAAAAAAACAGAGTCCCATAAATCTCCGTAAACATTGCAGCTAATTTGCCTCACACAGCTGGGAATATTTTTAATCCCCAAAAAAGGAGAATTACGCGCTTCATTCATTAACGCCACCCCAAGAAAACACCGACTTAATAATTTCATCCAGAAAAAGGCAAACATGGATACAAAAAGAAAAAAATATATACTTTCCGACAGTATAAGTGGTGTAGCCATATTTACAGTCGGACAGTTATTCTCTGAATAATGCAGAGCACGCCTAACCGCCATGAATCAGCATATACCCGGGCTAGTCCTTCCGCAATATTTTTTACTGTTATTTATTTTATGTTTTTTCGGTCTTCACTACCTGTCCTGCATTTCTCATCTATTCACAGAGAATGAAAATGAGAAAATGTGGGAGAGGATGTGTCGGTATCGCTCATTTGATTTTCTCCACTACTTTTCAATACTATTTTTTTACTCTCCCATTCCGGTGATAAAATGATTGGAAGAATTTTTATTTTGGTGGTCAATTCGATGTGGCAATTTCCCTCGCGTTAATAATCATTGGTTACAATGAACGAAACATTTGCCATTTTTTTTCAGAGATGATGCAGGCGCAGATCTCTCAGCTGATGTGCAACAACGAGGGATCATTTCTTGTTATTTATGCATTTGAGTTCGTACGTCATTCGTGATTTTTGTAATCGTAGATTTTTAAAAATGTTTTAGGTGTTACCACCGTGGAAAGCCGCAGAGTCCGGAACTATATCCTTCAAATTACGGACGAATGAACCGAATGGTTTAGTGATGTACAGCCGCAGTGGAGCACCAGCAAGAGTAAGGACTCGGAATAATTGTTTCACGTAGAGAATTTTTTTTATAACCCATTCAACTGCATTTAATTTATTTTAAAAAAAATGTTTGTCAAGCCATTGTCGCGGTTTCTAATACGCTACCATAAAAATTCAAGAGATACTAGCATTTATTTATCCGATGGCCGAAATCAGCTCCTGGAAAACCAGTGGTACCAATAATTGTAGAGAACGGTGCGTGGATATCGCCTCGGGACCGCGACCGATAATCCAATATCACGGAAATTCTCGGTGGAGATAACCTTGTTGAAAATTGAAAATTAAAAATGGAAGGAATAAAGTAAGTTGCGGCCCCCGGTTTATATTGATTACTGGCAGTTATCTAAAATGACGAATACCGCTATCAGAGGAATTCCATCTGAACGAATTAATTAATGAAAAAAATTGACGAATTTATATTTTTATTTCCCAATTCAAATTCACCCAATTGAATTTTTCAGATGACGTGAAGTCTTTCAAGAGTCTGTAATTGAAATTTTTCGAGATTGAAATTCACATAAATTAATATTTATTGACAGGAACATTAGGTATATTGAATATTTGGAATTTAAATTTGCATAGCCGGATCTGTTTGCCTTCGAGATCCTGGATGGTCATCTATATCTCCACATAGACTTGGGCAGTGGTCATCTTAAAATTCGTGCATCCAAGCGTCGTGTGGACAATGGAACTTGGCATGATGTTGCATTACGCAGAGTCGATCGTAACGGCCGAGTGACTGTAGACGGCGAGACCATTGACTTCAATACACCCGGTAATTACCCCCCAAAGTATCTCCTCGATCGTAAATGAAATGAGAATGACCAGGACAATAGCCCTCCGCATCACTGGTCCAGATTTTTTTTTTCTCACCATATCGTGCCACTGGCTCTCCCACACCAGATAACGGTGGAATAAAAAAAAAAGGAAATGGTGGAAAACAAAGAAAATAAAAAGCGATTCAATTTAAAGCCAATCAAAGGGCCGTCCCGCGTCGAACATTGTATTTCGATCAAGCTTTTGATGGATTCCAAGTGGTAAAAAATCCATAGCACATTGATATGCACTTTTGCTATCCAATTTTCGAGTTGCGAATCATCGCGGTCCAACAATTTTTCCGTTATTCTGTGTCGACAATTTTTTTTTTAAACGTTTCTATCTGATTTTTTACGCTATTCAAATGATTATTCATTCTTCTCCCTTAACTATCGACTAGATTATTGCATAAATTTTGCATGAATAATGCTTTTTATCATAATTAATAATTAAATTCTGATGATGACACATATCAGGCAGCCAGAAATTCTAATTGGAAATTTGTAGCATTTATTTGTGGAAAGTCGAGGTGTGGATTATTCGGGAATTTCCTCAAATGACGGACAAAACTAAAACCCCTGACACAACCTCTCGTGCATTGTTTATTGAATCAATAAACAACTGTCTGTACGAGGCTATGCAACATCTTTTGATGGTTAGTTATAGTGCCGGCGGCGAATAATATTCGATGAAACTTTAGTATCGAACTTTGAACGTGTCAGCGGAACACGTTGTTAGGGTGGCATAAGTTTCACCGAGTCGTTTGGCGTTGGGGGAGCGGTTGAGGGCACAACCATTTGGAGTTGTCTTAGATGGTAGCTAGTGCTGACGATACCCGTTGTACGAACCTAAGTTACACCTTCCCTAGGGCAACCAATCTAACGCCAAGATTTCCTGACATTGCCAAATAATTTTGCAACTCTCTGGTACATCCAACTATTCCTGGTTCTCAGGATATGTGTCACTAGCGACTGTCAATCATCAACCATTATTATATTTTCACCTGTCTTTCTGTCTTTTATTTTATTTATTTTTTTAATTAATGGAAACCGGTTTTTTTTTAGAATTTCCATCAGTTTTGGGAATTTTTGGAATTTAAGGAGACGGAAAATTTGAATAGTAGTTCCCTTATAGAAACATGTAAAAATAATATTAGTCAAATGACTTTAGGGGATTCAACTCAACTTGATCTCGATGGCTTGCTGTACATCGGTGGTGTGGGTGTACCTTTTGCACCTCTGACCGTACCGCCCACCCTTTGGAGCGGTGCCCTGAGGCAGGGTTACGTTGGATGCATGCGAGATCTCGTTATCAATGGACAACCGGTTGACATCGCTGGCTATGCCCAACAACAAGACTCTGGTGAGAAAATCTACCTCTATTTCTAACCTCTTGGATCCCCTCACTCAATTTAACATGAATATTCATTACCGGACTCCGCACTACTGCCTCAAAATACATGATTATCGATTTATAATGGTTACTCTGGTGACAAATCTGTTATTTTTTGGAATAAGAAAAAAAAAAAAATTCGCTGCGGACAGGATTCGAACCTGTGCGGGCAAAGCCCATCAGATTTCGAGTCTGACTCCTTAACCACTCGGACACCGCAGCAATTGAAGTTTTTCCTCACTCGTGAATGTATTTATAAGAGAGCGACTCTCATTCATTGAATTTACGATTTTTCAGCTTCATTTGTTTAATTAAACAATTGTTTATCCTTTCTATTTCAATTTCTTCAGTCAATTAATTCAATAAATGTATTACTAATTCGTAAAATAAATTCAATTAACTATTTTTCATCGTTTTTCTCCTTTTAATGAATAATTCTCGATTTTTTGTCAACAATTTTTCCTCCACCGGACACCTTTCCCAATAAAAAAAAATCATATCTAAAATACAGCCATAATTTTTCGTGGCTCTTGCGTGATGCGATACCAAATGGTAATTTCTGAATATCGCGGGCGAAAGAGATTAAAAAAAAAAATAGACCTAGCATTCGAAAGATGATACAAGTGGGACTGAGGTAGGGGATCTACCTAGCAGCGATAAAAGTGAAAAATTATAATACCAATTGCCATTATGTAACTCTTGAAAACCCATTATCATTTCGCTCTATACTGGAGAGGCTACAAATCATGGGAATAATAACTTAACAATGTGCATTAGATTAATATCGTGCCTAGCAGTGCCCAGCATAAATGCAAGCGATAAATTTTCTCTTATTTTCTAAAAAAAAAAGAATAAATCTATGTTTACTTCATTTATGATTTCAGGCGCAGTAAGACCCGCGTGTCGCGCGCAATCCGCCCACTGTTCGTCTCAACCGTGCATGCACGGTGGCCATTGTCTCGAGGGTTGGAACAGATTTTATTGCGATTGTACAGCAACTGCATTCACAGGGCCCACGTGTGGTAAAGGTTCGTAAATAATATCTCGAAATACAGACATTACACGAAACTTCAAGTCTCAATTGTCGTTTACATTCAATGGGGTAATATAAGTTTTCTATAAATATTCTCGATTCAATTATACACGTTATTTTCAATCAACGCATGTATGAAGTCTACTGCAGTTGAACTTAAATACTTTGAATAAAAGTTGAAGTTATTTTGAGTCAAGTCCAAAAAAAAATCGACTGACATGAATCCGAGCGCCTAATTACCGGCAGAATTGATTCCGACCTGACTCATAATAAATTAATCAATCCAAAATGCATCTCCCTCAATTTTCCCTTCGTCTTAACTCATAAATTTCTAAATCTATCTTTCAACTTCGAAAGACGCATCGATCCTCCATCTCAATGGGAGCCAGCAATTGACAGCACTGATGCCAGAGGACTCCAGAACCCAGGCCGAGGAAATCTCCATGAGATTCAAAACAACAAAGCCCAAGGGTTTACTATTAGCAACGAGTTTCGAGAATAGTTCCGATCGATTGCAAATATCACTTGAACAGGGAGTAGCGAGGGTGCGAGTCCACATCGGCGGTCGTGAGAAGGTGAGCTGATGACAAAGATATTATTCCTTTTTTGAGCCATCGGCTCAGAAAGACCTTTGCGATAACGGGGTATAAAACGAGTAATAGAAACAAGACATTGTGAAATCTCGTACTTAGTCAAATGATGTGGATAAAATGGTTGGATGAGGGGTTGAAACACGCGGATGTGGCAAAGACATTTGCTATATTCCCCTCGTAACTTATGAATCAGCACTTTGTACTCTCCATCCCGAGGCTTACTGTGAAATTCAATGCAGGAAAATACTCACAGATTTATGCAATTTGAGGGATAAGATTATTACTTGAAGATATTTACTATCCGTTGGTCCGTCAATCCTCGAAATCATATATATGTCATTTCCCCCCAATCAAAGTCAGTGCAAAATTATTTATTATTTATTTGAAGGGAGAAAAGAGTTGACGTTGATTGACAGAAATAATTTTTTTTCACCCTCAGAAGGAGAATTCTTTTCCCTCTTCACAGCAACGTTTTTAATACCCATCAATCTCTGTATTATTGAAATCTGCTGAAAATACCGAGAGTAACAACGAATACCAGATGCATTCACATGATTCTAATAAAACAGAGAGCATTATTGGAACTCATGGGGTTGGATATTTCATAGTAATAAAAATTCCTCGTGCACATGGTCCCTTTCATGCGTGATAAATAATGGAGGCACTACACCCTGGGATTTTATCAGTATTTCGATGAGTCGTTCTGAGCATTTTGACCGGAAATCAATGATACGTTGATATGATATAAGATACATAGGTACATAGCATCATATATAAGGCATGTTTCATCTTTCTGAAATGCTCTCGATTCTATACCGCATATAGTATTTATTGGATAGCATGGATAAATAAAAAAAATTTGAGCAAATTCAATATTCGAAGCTGATGGAAAATGGCATTTTCAACTTTCCACTGGTACACGATGAAACGAGATTGCTGAACGCTAATATCCGCCTGATGATGGCATTTGCCAGTAATTTTTGATTGAGAAAATAGAGAGTGTACGTCTCCCTCAGTTTTTTTTTCCATTCCCATCGATCGCACTAATACCTCGGAAACATTCATCCCTCATTTTATTTCACGCTTTTCCATTTGTGTGCTATAAATCTATCTTCAATTTTACTGGCTATTTTATTTTCACTATATTTCCACTAGCAATTAAATACGGATAATAAAATTGATAAATTTTAATGGAAATGGATAAACCCATCGGAAAAATTCATTCATCGGTGAGAATCATCGGTTTATCCGCATAATTTGCAAACTCAATTTGAATTCACGTTAAAAACCCCAGACGCAGACAATAAGATTAGAATCGAGTTGTTTGTCCGTCAGTTGTGTCCGCAAACACGATCGAAATTAATCCGACTGCTGTGGACTGTTGATTTTACTCTGGGATTGCGCGTTGGTAAGGGTGATACTAATTCCGCCATCGAGTTCCAAATAAATCTGGTGCGATTCAATTTGGGGAAAACGTATGGGACGTGAAACGAGGTTTATCGGCAAATCAATTGAGGAATTAGCCGATGAATTTCCTTACCTTTTTCTCTTTTTCTTGCAGGTTTTGTACTCCGGCCAGGGCCTTAACGATGATATGTGGCACAGCTTGCGGTTTTCTCGGAGAGCGACTAGCCTCAAATTCCAGGTGGACGATGAGCCGATTGTTCGAGGTAAATGTTAAATCACAAATAAAACTTTTGAAAATACCTAGTAATAAAAGTACAAACAATTGAGCGTCAGAAAATTCGGTAATATCCGGACATTTAACGAGAAAGAATAACGAGCTCCAAGGCAATTTAATATAGGATCCCATATCCCCCGTTTGGTGCACCTTGCAGATATAAACTTTACCACCCACAGACTACTCTCCAAGTCATAATTACATGTAATTATTCCAAGGATGATGTCTGCAATATCGTTTTTTATCCCATTAACAGAAAGTTTCCTAGATAAATCATCAGAAAACTCGACGAGGTGAAGAGTTTTGCAAAGTCATAACGAGTCATTGACCCAGAGGTTCACAACATCTTCGAGTTGGCAAAGTCCCTTTCTCACCCTCGCCCTGCTGCACCGTAATATCGTATTTCAAAATCCCTATTTAGCATAAATATCCGACAGCCGGTGAACCCCTAGTGCAATATCCACAACTATAGCAGAAGGGGTTGGTACATTGGTGGAAGTGAGGGTGGGCCACTTGAGTTCTCGTTCTTGATGAAATATTGTTGTTGTATCGGGCCAACAACGACTTGCCACCCGCCGTGAATCTCAACCCAATATAGACGTGAGTGTGTTTGACTTGGAGTTGAATCTCCACTTGATGGCATGTCAATATGACATCCTATCGTTTCACACGTCTACTATTTTCATTAATACCTAATAATTTCAATTACAAAAAATATTTCCAACTAACACCACAATGTGGGACACAAAATGTTTATATTATAAATTTGTACGGCGAGTTAACTCCTCTCGATATAATATGTATCAAGTTTCTTTGTTCTAAGTTGTTTGGTTTGTTCATGTTGTTCTGGTCACGGTTACGAACACAACAGAATCCCGTGCCGTAATATGAATCAAAGATGAAGTTCTAGTTTTTTTTTTCTTCATATAATAATTTCAACATGATGGAATTTTCTCGGGCTGTCGTAAAATAGTTTCTCCACCCAGAACCGTTAAAGAAAGATAATGGAAGCTTGAAAAAAGAAGGGAAATAAGCGAACGGTGAGGAAAGATGGCGGTTAGGACGGTGTAGCTTGAGCAAATTGGCTGGCTATAGATATATCAGAGATCTAAGAGGACCCTTGCTACTGCACATATATTCCACAGGAGTTTATATAATGGCTCTAGGTGTCGGGTGAAAAACTACCCCCGATAATCAATTTCACATTGGGATTTATCCCATCCCTGAAATCGACCCTGGAATTTTTTTTTTTTTCGATTTACCTGGAGATTTATTTTGTATTTCGAGGTGGCCTAATGTACACTTTTATTTCTTTTTTAATTCACCCGATTCCGATACTCACTGATATCGAGTTTTTTTTTTTTTCTAGTTTTTGGAAGCAAGGGTCATTTATTCGTTTAACGAATATCATCATTGACTGTCGAATTAAATATTCTGTAGATTCCTGCTCACGGTAATTTATGCGTATACCTTGAGAATAATTCATCCTAGCGAACTCTCAAAGTGCAATTCTACACTCCCCATTTATCTCGTGTAGGCCAACTTTGTAATCTCATATTCTCATGATTTAATTGGGTAATTAATTTTGAAAATCCGGGAGATTAATTTTCCTATCGTCTACTGACGGAATCTGACGTACAGTTCTCTCATACTGGGTTACAATCTCATTTATCCAGGACTCTTGGAACGAAATTCATCGTCAGACTCGAAAGAAAAATTCATCGTGTATTATATTTCATAGAGAATGATTAATCCTTTCTGTTCAAATCATAATGAGCGATTGATTGACGACGCAGCTGTTTTGTCACAGAAATTTTTCCGACAGATTGTTCATGAGTCGATTTTAGAAAAATACAAATTAGCTCATTGATCAATTGGATATCATCATCGACACAGCGGAATCAAATGGCGGGGGCCTTATAAATTGTACGGTTCCAATGCCACTCACGTCGTGAAAAAAAAAACATAAAAAAAATATATCTATAGTGGTAGGGTGGAACCTCGATATCCAATCGCTTGTAAAGCCCCTTTTCCTCGTTTTGACGATACATATGGCAGAATTGTCATCTCTAGGGTTGAGTTGCGTCTCTTCCTCTATATATAAGCTATAAACCAATAAAATTCAACCAGTATGCACAGTCTACTATCACTACTGAAATACACAGACAGTTTAGAGTATAAAGTTTGCCATTCTACTGGAGTACATTGACCTCGATATACCATAACATGCCCTTTTTCTGAGTTTATTCTATCCAGTGGATTTCACCACTACTTTCTCGAAATCTCTTCTCGTTTTTTTTATTGGATTTCTCATTTCATAAGGAGAAATTTAGATTTTTTATTGGAACAATAGAATTAAATCAATTGGTTGAGAATTCAGGGGAGTTAAATCGATTTTTGTTTTGACCTTTTTGAGCTGTAGGTGTTGCGAAATGAATGTTGAATTGAGGAAGAAGTTGACAAGTGAACTTTTTTAAATAGAAACGATGCTAATAATCGAGTTAATTTGATGGAAAGAGCCCACTGTGAGGGGATTCCTAACGAAATTAATCCTGGTCCCATCGGCGAACCTGATAGAGGGCTCAATGGCACCACCCGTCAAACACACCGTCCAACGTCCACCAATATTCGATAATATAATCGATGGAACCTCGGTTTGCTCGACAACTCTGTGCAAGTGCACACACCAGAAGGTCCATCGGATAGCTATGCGTTGGACCTATCAAACAGTATATCATGGTCGTATTGTCTCTACCACATCGTAGAGTTGATATAATGGCATGTTACGGGGCTGTCTATCCATTGGCTCAATTTATTTTTCCAAATGTTTAATATTCAATTAATTAATTAATTCCTCCTCATACACGATGTTACTATAATATCCGGAAAATACTGGGGCATCCGGAGTTCCACTTGACCCCTTGTGTAAGGAGCAATTTCAGTGAATAATTAAACTGAAAACCGTGAGGCATCTCTTCTATTATTTCCACATAATTTTTTAGGTTTATCGATGTTTATTATTTTAAAAATGTGCAGAAGAGGGAAAAGGGGGAAAGGGAGTGGAATGGATATTTTTTTAACGTGCGTCACGTTTACGTGAGAATGAATAGAGAATCTCTGGGACTTTGACATTTTGTGCGTTAAATGCTGAGATAGGCAGATGGTTGGCATGATGCAAACACGTTACTCAAACATGACTCGTAAACTATCAACCTGGGAGGCATTGGAGAACCGCACCGCGAGTCCGTCTCTCGGTGCATCCTACACCCCTAGAGGCATTCATAGGGTATACCGGGGGGATAAGTGAGCTCGTAACGGTCAGGGTGGAACAGAGGAGGAGTACTTGACTATCCTACAAACAGAGTCATTTACGAACCAATCAAACGACGTTTAATTGGATCGTGAATTGCCATCAAAGAGAAAACCGTCGAGTGCGCATCTGACCAATAGATGCTGCCTTGAAACAACAAGATTCTTAGTTGTCATGGACGATCATTATTTTCCTTAATCACTTGAAAAATTATTAGAGCGACGATGAAAATTATCGCCGAGTCTTCATTCGAGGAAATAAAATAAAATCCCTTATTTTTCCGTTCAAACTCATAAAACTGCGAATCACTTAACAACGATGCAATGACTTGAATTTAATTGCATTACCTAAGTCATTAATTATTGAGAATTATCTCACATTTAGCCCCTGAATGGTGACATTTTTTCCAACCAAATCAATATATCGTGACTAGTCAACAGTATCTCGTTTAAATGAACAATTCCAATTCAATTACAACAATTAACCATCGGGACACTCACAGAGGCCGTGATAATTACGGATAATGTCACTAATATCAGCCACAGAGTTCACGTAATAGGGGTACTATTACATCTGAATAACCAATTAATGGATGAATTATTTTTCGTTGTATACTTGCTAGCGTTGAAAGTGACCTATTCCCATCAGTGAATTCATCCTTTCGCCATTCATTTGAATGGAAATTGGATTTTCTCAACGGACTATTGGACATTTGATCCGATTGTCGATGCTAAAAGTTTCCTTCCTGTATAAAATCTAATGAGAACACATAATTAATGAACATTATCTTCCGTCTGTCTAGCTGAAACCCAACTCGGCAGAGATGCTATATTGGAATTTCGCACCCTTCACGTGGGTGGTTATCTTCATCCCGGTGAGGATTTGCCTCACTTTGTCGGCCAGCTCCAGCAAGTATGGGTCAATGGGCACTCATACCTTGAAATAGCCCGCAGCACTGGAAATCATCAGAGTACACATCAGGGTGTTACGCCAATTATAAGGGTGACTGGAAAATTTGGGAAACGCAATCATCCAGTGCATCATCCGGTTACTTTTACATCGGAACATGCTTTCGTCGGATTGCCGGTTTTGAAGGCCTACGTCGAAACGAATATTTACTTCCAGGTCACTTTTTTTTAATTTTTATACAATATAATTAAATAATTTTCTATCAATAGTCCTTTAATGACAAAAAAAAGGATATTCCCAATAATTTGAGTATGGCGTTTATCAACAGTTCAAAACCAGAGAAACAAACGGCCTGATTCTGTTCAACGCGGGTCGTGAGCGCGATTTCATTGCTGTGGAATTGGTTAGCGGACACATCCATTATGTCTTTGATCTCGGTGATGGGCCAATTCGCATCAGAGATTCCTCAAGGTCACGTCTTAATGATGGAAAATGGCATGCCGTGAGTATCGGCAGACCAGCCCCAAAGCGACACACACTGGCAGTTGATGATCACGTGAACGCGGTTAATAGCCAAGGGAGCAATGAAAATTTAGATCTCGATGGTATCCTCTACATAGGTACGTAACAAACTTGATTAATTTGGACTTTTCAATCCGGTAAAACAATGCCGATTGACATTCTTCACTCTGCGGTCCCTCTTTATTTCGATACGTAACTCGTCCTCAAACTGTCATCAACAATGTGCAACAACATTTCCACAGCAGAATTTACCCTCATTCACGATTGTCCAATTCTGTGAGTTCAATTTGACGACACGACAGGACATCTGTGGGTTTCCTTTTACGCCCTACCAATTCAATTCCACTGGGCGTCACACCACTGAATTCGGTTTAAACTATATGGATTGTACGGATCATTGTTCGCTTGAATTCCAATGCCAGTTGACGAGCGGTTTTCACAACAAAATGCTCACCTCCACTCCTCTAATTGTTAAATTTTCACCAATTCATTGTACTGACAGTTGGAGAGTATAGCATTAATTCAAATCGATACCCTCCCTATGAAATTTATTTTTCGCCTTTATTTTCCTCGGGAATTGAATTTGTCACCGAACGATACAGTGGATTTTTAACATGTGGGCGACGAGGGGTAATACACTGGGCAAATCGAAAGATACACGATAAAAGAAATTGAAGAGTGATGCAATTATAAACAGAGCGACTACAGCATAATTCTACTGTATACAGAGAGACATTAACTCGCCCGGCTCATAAACTATATCATTCCATTTTTGGATTATCTCGTGTTGATTACAACCGGAAATAATGAAAAGTCCCCGGCAATTTTCATTTCAAATTTGTGGCCTCAATAAAACAACTTCAATCTAGAAGCATTCCACAAATACTCCATAAATGATAATTAATGCAGTTATTTATGAAACTCTTCTGAAATTGATTCAATAATAAAATCTACATGCGTAAGATATATGCAGGTACCTAATTAAATAAAATGACAGGTGAATACAAACGGCAATGAATATGATAATTCCACTTAGCGATATTGAAGAGTTGCTGTGGAATTAAAATTCAGTTGAAGATGTTTACTGTAACGAGTGAATAATGGAATGGATGATATTGAAATGACGTAATAATTTCAGGTGGAGTGGAGAAGAGTCAGTACGCTCAATTACCCAGTCCTATACTGAGTCGTCAGGGCTTTGAGGGATGTCTAGCCTCACTTGACCTGAGTGGTGAGAGTGTTGACCTCATGTCAGATACCGTTGTAACAAGTTCACTGGTTAGATCAGGCTGTGATGTCTACGCTAATATGCATTCTGGGAAGAAATGTACACATGACATTTGCGCTAATCACGGGGCATGTGTTCAGCAGTGGAATAGCTACACTTGTGACTGTGATATGACGAGTTTTGGTGGACCAACGTGTAATGACGGTACGATAATTAACATGCATAAGATATTTTATTCGTTGAACAGTGAAAAACATGACGATACACATAATGCAATGATAAATAATACATATAAAAATCACGTTTAACCCTCGGGAGGAAATACAGACAAGTCATCTCCACACCATTTTGCACGTGGGGAAGACATTTTTTTTTTTCGTTCCTGTGTGAGAAATATGCTATTGTTAATTTGCAGAAGCCGTTGCCTACGAATTTGGACCAGGCAGAGGATTAATTACCTATACATTCCCGACTGATCGTCGGCCTGAAATGAAACGGGACACTGTAGCCCTCGGATTTGTCACCAGCATTAATGACGCAGTGCTATTGAGAATGGAATCAGCGACGAGTAATGACTATCTGGAAATCGAAATAGTTAGTGAATATAATTCTCTGAATAGATATTATTTCATTCCAAAAATATTTATTCTATAATTCGAGTACACCGTCTGTTGAATTTTTACTTCTTTCACTTTTTCTTTTTTAAATTGGACACCCGGTAATTTCTCCTTTGGGCGAATTATAATTTCATCTACCATGAAATTTCAAATAATTTTTATGTGACATTAATCTGCTGAAAAAGGAACTCGATTTAACGCCATCATCAAACATAATAATTGAATTGGTTCGACTAAATATCGATTGACTGCATCGATCGTTGTGTATTATGTAAACTTCCATTTCCACATTACCAGTGTTCACCGAAATATCCCCACGAGACTATTCGTTTCATTAAACCCAATATTTTCATTGAAACGACGAATATCATGAATGTACTATTTTATTATCGTCGTATTGGGTCGTTTGTAACCCTGTTACAAACTCCACCGGTGCAATAATCAATTCTGCTCTATTTATTCACGAAATTCAGAGGTCTATACTGATATATAACCATCAGCCTATCAGATTGCATATGCATTGGGGTCTTTGAGTTAAATCCCAACACTAATACCATATGATCGATTATACAATCGTGATTCAATTATTTCTATTGAACTCTCACTGCATAGGTTCATTTTACTAATAGAGGTATAACACTGGGAACACAATCCCAAGGAAGATTGCATAATAGCTGAGTTGAGGATTGAAATAGCCCATTTTGTCTTAAAACGCGGCCGCTCATTCAATTTACAATTAATTCTCCATTTTTTTTCACCACCCAAAATATTTCTCCATGATTTTTCATAAATATCTCTGAATCCAAGAGAGTTGGTAAAATTTTTCATATGACCTCTTTTGTCAGCTGGAATGAGAGCTACGAAAAAGTTATTTGCTAAAATTTTATATCTCTCATAAATTCAGAGATATTTATCGAAAACTCGTCTATTAGTCGAATCGATCTGTTGAAGTGTTTTGACAAATTTAAAATAGTCCACTTTAATCTCATCTCCGGGAAATTGAACAAGCAATCAGGAAAATTCATATTTCCAGGTCGAAGGCAACATTTTTGCTGTTTACAATATGGGCACTAACGATCATCCAATCGGCGAAGTTGGGGTGAAAGTCAATGACAACCAGTATCACGTTATAAGGTTTACGAGGAATGGGGCTAACAGCACTCTACAAATTGACGATTATGATGTGCAGTCCAATCATCCGTCCGGTGAGTTAAATTTTTTCATGTTCTTTCATCTCTGAAGCGAGTCACCACGTAATTAATTACACCTTTACGATGCGTTTTATATCCGAAACCTGAATTACGCACAAACCGATAATTTCCTATTATTAAAGACGAACTGTTTTCATTCAATTTCTACAGCGAATATACACTTTAAAAAACTCGATTACAATTAATTATCACAGATTTATAACAGTAAAAACTATATGTAAACTGCACGAATCTTGTGAGCCACATAAAAGACAACTCTCGACTGCGGCCTATTGCATGAGGACTCTCGTCTCCCACTAAAAGTTCTAGTGCTCTCTGATTGGCGAGTGTCGAGGTATAGGAGGGGGAAGTGATTTGATTAGGCCCTTTTTTCGAGAGGCGTGGCCCCAGTCAGAACCCAATGTCTGAGATTCGAATCGGCCTGTGTCCCCAAGACATCCCAAATCTTCCAGATTTTCCCCAAGAGAATCTCTTTAGAAAAATACTCCCTTCCAGCTTATGTTCTTCGGATTTCAGAAAGCCTATTATTTTCGATTTTTTTTCAATTTCAAGTGCAATATGTCCTAGACTTTCTCAATATTTATGCATCTCTGATAATTCGGGCACGCTTAATTGGATTGTCTCTCGTAATTTCGTTTTATCAAGGAAATGAGAAAACCAAGAAAATTCTTAAGGCATATGGTGTCCTGGTCTAGTGACCTTTTGAAAAGTTACTCGTCTTTGGAAAATTTTTCGACTATTTGAGAGCACCTCCTCGCCCAGCATTAAAACCTGGTATAGAAATTGGAGATAATTGGTACGAGCGTGACGATAAATATCACGATCTGTCAAAACATTTCAGTCCCATTGTGTGAGTCCCAGTGGGTGGGTAAAATCCTAAAGATCCAAGAAGTAAATCGTATTTATCCATGAATACTCAACAAACCGGTGGAAATATGCGCTTGAAAAAGATCTATTCACTCCATTCAACTGGCGATGAATTGAAGTTTTCCATTCAAAGTGTCAGAAGATTTTTCGGGGCTCAAGTTCCACGGGAGTTCTGAATTCCTAATCCTCACCCTGCGAATAATGATTCCGCCCACTTTCACTTTCCATGGGGATTTCAGTGACAACATGCTTGCCTGGTACTAGAGTCAATATTAGAAGTGATCGATAGCCCGATATAACAAGATCTTTGGAAATTCGAGGATTTCAATGGTCAAGAACTTTCAGAAATATTCCGCCTCTCAGCTCTCCTGACGGCTTTTGAAATCCTGTTACTTTTCGAGATATAGTCCAGTGAAGATGACATCTTAGAGATAGATTACGAGATAGATTACGTCTTGGGGTTGGGCAGTATCGTCTTTCAAATGTGTCTGGAGTATCGGTTTTCGAAGGGAAGTCACTAGGAGAGCAGAAATACAATAGCGGTATCAAGAATTTATTTTTGAGGACAAATAAAACAGGCGGCATAGATCAGAAATGAAAATTCATAAAATTCAATTTCAATCTGCCTGAAGAGAAAATGGAGAATTCTTGAAAAATGGAGAGCACAGCGTTATTTACCCCGCGTTATGAATGCAGCACAGGAAGTTGAAAGTTAAGGACGTAAGAAAAAACGGTTGAGAGTTGAAGGAAAAAAAAATTATTAAATTAAGTTGAGAGTCGTAAATGGTCCCCGAGAACGAGTCCATATCCAGAAGTGGTTGCATTCGTTGGCCGTTAGCACAGAGGGGGAGATGAATCTCATTTGATTTAATTAGAATAAATTTAGTGGTGCGGTTCAAAGTTTCTAGCTCTATTGCGGTATATAAGCCTGGTAGCTGAATTCATCAAATTATGCGTAGTGAAGCTGCCCAGAAGGCAGACAGCCATTTTACGGTGGTTAGATTTTTTTTCCCTCGAACGTGAAAAATGGGAAAACGAAAAAAAAAAATGATTCAACTTCCGAAAGTACGAAATAACGCGGTGGCAGAATTTTTCTCCCCTTTCATGTCAAACTCTCATCAGTACCTTATGTTTTCCTCATTCTTGAGTAGAACTTCACTGAAAATTTCAACCTCCTTCTCTCATGTTTCTAATTACAACGCAGTTAATTAGCGCTCACAGTTGTGGGAGCAATTAAAATAACTTGGTGACCCCATTTTTATATTGGAGTGTCAGAGTGCCCTATTTCATTACTTCTCGGTTATACTTTTTTTTTTTCACTGACTTCTACATATGCCTGAGCTTTTGTTCTCCTCTCACTTGTACTCCTGAGGTCTCTCGCAATTCTATTAACGCAGGGAGGAAAAATTCAAACTTTTTTTCTCTTCATTATTGAAGCTGTCGTATCTGTTAAGGCGACCCTTCATAATTAATTATTTCTGAATAATTGCAATCTTCATCACTGAGTTATTGTTCATCAGTTTTATTGTAAATCCGATAATTGTGTGATTATTCATTTCTCAGGAGATTAATCGTTATTACAATAAATTATTTAATATCATGAATCATTTATTTTTAAAATCGTAATTAATTAAACATCAATTTTGGGTGGAATTTTAGGGTTTTTCAGAGGAGTGTCATGCCTTTTGGATTATTCTGTTACCTTAATCCTTTTCAGGAGCGCGTTTAACCCTTCGGCCACTTTGTGGGTCTTGGGTTTGAAAAAGTAAAATAAAGCCGAGGTGGGCCTTTCAGGTAGAAGTTTTCAAAAGCGAGAATCCTGGGTTGAGAGTTACTTATACTTGCCTGTCTCTCAGAATATCGAGAATCATTGAAAGCCTTCCACTCTGATATCTGAATGGTGGGGTAGGGACTTCACCCCTCGTTCTCCCTGTGACTTCAAAAGACCATTTCTGTTCAGGGGATGTGCCTCTTCGTACTTTCTCATTCCCTGATTCATATGTGGATAGTTACGTGTCCCTAAGACACATATTCTCACGCGTCTCCTCTCGTGCCTCAGAACTTCATTACTTTTTCTGAGGGTTTCTCTTCCTTTTCACAACCTCTTGGGGAAATTGGATACGGATACCGGTGATCAGATATTTCTTCGATAGGAAATTGAAAAAAAAAATGAATTACGGGTTTATTGCAATGATTAATGTTTGAACAATTGAATAAATATGGTGTTTATTTGTGCGGAATGAACACCCGGAAATAAAACATTGTTTTACGATTTATAACTGAAAACGTCAAGTCGAGATTTTTAGGTTTTATCATTTTTTAATGACTCCCAAATTTTTATAGTAGTGCGTATATATTTTGATAAATTCCAGCTATCAATATCATATTCATCCGGTTTATATATTCCACATGTCTTGCCAGAACATGCCTCGGCACATGCGTGTGAACCCGGTGATACGGATAATCCCTCCACCCTTCGCACCCCCTAGGGGATGAACATAGAGTCGGGGGTGGATAGTGGTACCTCTTGTAGCTTCTGCTTCTCTATTGGAAAAGGTCACGTTGTAGGTCTCTGGGTGGTGTTCATTGAGTGTTTGGCACAGGGGATAATTCTCCTCCATTGTTTACTGAACCCCCGTCCCTTCGTGAATTCTAATAAACCCTTCGTACCTACCTACTGCCACTTCTGTTCCCCTGATACTTAAATAGTTCAAGCCAAATTCTCTCGGTTCCAACCGCTCCACCATCTTTACAAGGGGTTACTATGGTGCACCTCAGGTATTAGGAGCTATTCACCCATTTTATCGGATAGGGTCCTCACGTATCTGATCTCCTAATTCTTATTTAGCTCACGGCCATTAGAAATCCTACCCCTTTCTTCAATTTCTAACGCCAGTATCGAGACAATATTTTTTTTCCTCGGATAAAATCATTTTTACTCTTCAAAAATCGAATTAGTCTTTAGAAAATGATTTTAATAAATTATCTTGTCGTCGTTTGAGGTGATTAGAAAATTGGGGAAATGTGGATTTGAGGGGAATTTCATATTAGGTCATGTTTTTTGGGTACTCAATCTGTCAAATATACTATCCTGTGCACTAATTAGGGATATCTATTCGCAGAATCCTTGTGGCTGGGATTTTCTGGTGCCCTGTATTCAATGGCTAATGATCTGGTATTATTGCGTTGAGAACCGACATTACATCAACGAGATTATGATCAGGAAACTGGTAATCTCCTCGTGTATGAGAAGTCCATTCGGCGCATACAAATATATCTGAAGAGCGCTAAATACGATTTTTTGTATTTATGTTTTCAATAGATATGAGAGAATCAGGAATAAAAATTCTCCAATGGGCACTATGAGTTGTCAATTCAGGAAAATAATTTCTCAAGTCGAGAATATTATTTATATTCCAGATTTGGGATTGAAATAGGTGGGGAGCTTATTGAATTTAGTGAGGATTTAATTTATAGAGAAAATAATTGGCGGGGGTTGGGAGGTGTACCTTAGGAACTTTCTCGATGAATCTGGTGCCCTAATACGACTCTCGACGAAGCTGACCGCAGGCACAGGGTAATATTCTCACGGTTGCCTCGAGGTTGTCCCTGGGTCTTCCTCCAGGCCCCGGGGGTCGTGGGAGTATCGGTCCCCTCGCGGATCGAAGACCTTTGATCTCCGTCTGGAATTTCGTGGCCGCATCCTCCAGAATCCTTCAACCCATCGCCGGATGTGGCCTTCAATGAAATTTGACCTGTGCCCTCTGACCATTTTTTCATCGTCAAAATACCTCAAGGTCACTCTCGTTTATCCGAGTAATGTGACACACTAGTGGGAAAAATTCCGTTAGATATTCATCGGAGAAAAGAAATTTAGGAATTTATTCTCGGTTATTTATTTTTATTCTTATTTTATTTTTATTTTTTGTGGAGACCTTTTCCTCCCAGAACCCACGGTGACTCCGTGGGAACCCTCGGGAATCGTGAGAACGAATTCTCAATGGGAGATGATTTTTACGGGGATGTAATAGGAAATCAGTCTAGGGAAGGAAGTTTTTACCCAGGGAATCCCTCGGAATTGGAATTAATCTCAATGAGTGGGAGAATGGCAGATTCATTTTTCAAGATCTCATCTCTCGGTGCAAATTCATCATAAAAAAAAAAGTACCAAGGTATCACCAACTAGAACAGTATTTATTTGAATGAAATTAAATAGTATGAAAGGCAGTTGCAACCAATAAATAACATTATCTAACATTTTTATATGAATAATTTTTTTTTATGATGAATCTTTATTTTTTTTCATTATCACAATAAATTTCTACAGCTCAATAGATTTTTTACTGGCGAAAAATTGATTGAAATCATAAAAGTCGATTGAATTTACTTGTGATATTGAAAGTGGCAATAGTTTATGTGAATAGGAATTGAGTTGAATCCCTCAGAGGGATGTCCCACGCATATTATTATATTTCATCCTGTCCTCGAGATCTCTTCTGCTCTGCTGAATGCTTGGTAACTCTGAGAAACTCCAGTCGATTTTCGAAACCACGTTCTCACGGTTTATTCCTTCTCGGGTAGTCGAGACAAACACGATAAAGTTGGTCTCCCGTAGGAAAGTGATGATTCCCAAGAATGAGAGAACCCCCGAGATAAAAAAAAAATCAGGTAGTAACCTATGTGAAGAATTCTGGGAAGCTGTAGCCGTTGTGTGAGAAGCCTCAAGAATTTTTTAATCCGAGTTTATGACCGACATAAAACCTTCTCCAACCGAACAATGGGAAAGATCGTTTGAGAGGCAATAATCGATTTTCGGTGGTTTCACCCCCTTTGTGCCTAGGACTAAATAAACCGACGGACGACATGAGACGTCATGAATTTTTAATGAGCCATGAGCAATACCAGATCATTGGCAATTAAATGTCCCTGATCTTCAAATATCTAGCCGAAAAAAATCCATGACGCGTAAGCATGAAATAATCTCATTAACTTCTCACGCATCGTGAGAATAATTGCCGGTTTCACTCGTATCTCTGGCTTTACTGGTTATCCCAAGAGCCTACAAAAAAACAATTGTCATCTGTGAGAATGTACCACGAGAAATGAAATCTCGGAAAAATAAAAAAGCCAAATCATCCCGATGATTCTCACGAATAATCGAGCACCATGAGACTCGAAGAGGTTGCACAGGAAGTTTTAAAACCCCCGGGTAAAAGACGTAACCGCCGGCAGGTGCTGCACCACCTGACCTAGGACATTTAAATCCCCTGGAATTTAAAAAAAGCAGGTGCTTTAAAACGCCCTTTAAAAAAAGTCGGCCTCTCAAAGGCATTCCAAAGACCCAACGGATATTTCTCTCTCAGAATCCCCGGGGCTTTCCCGGAAAATCCCAGCCCATATTTTCCTCTTTCCCTTTTCCCCTCATTCCAAGAAATGACGGTTGAGTCCTGGAGTGGACTTTCACCCCGAAGGGACAGACTCTTCTCACGAATATTAATGAAACATGAGAAACGAAGAAGTGACTTTCTGAAAAAAAAAATACACAACCGATGGTCAAATTGCCCAGAATCAAAAGCCAGGTGTTGAAGTGGTGGGTATTCTCGAAGAAGAAAGAAAAGATACATTTCCTCGCAACTTTCTGCCTTCTGATGATCCCCTGGATCCTGTTTACACGGTGGTACGTCTTTTAAGGATTAAAAAACGAGAGATAAAGGATTATCTGCTCTGAAGTCGCCTTCACTATTCCGAAACCAATTCTTTTTTATTTCCAACGTCTTGAGGAGGCCGTGTTTATCCCTTGAGGGAGATTTTTTTTCTCACAAGTACCAAAATATTATGAGGGCCGAGGGAGTACTTCCCTTCTCGAAACGGAAATTTTCGACGTTTATGGCTCTTCCATTTTACCTGGACACGTAAAATTCCACCCTGAAGTGGAGGGACTTCTGGTCTCCTGTCCCTTTGAGGTCAGTTTATGTTTTTTTTTCCACACTCTATTTGGAAATTAACTTCTCAAGGTTTTGGGTGCCCTGATATCATGCCAGTGCTATCTGTTTTTTTTTTTTGAAGGTTTGTTTGTTGGAAGCGGTTTTTTTTCTGAAGTCGTGAGTACTGGGAGACACTGGAAACTCCAATCGACTTCAACTTCTCGAATGGAACTTGGATAGTATTAGTGTATCATTAGTCGAGAGGAAGTATGTTGTGAAGTTTTCTCCCACTTCATCGTCGAAGTGGTGGCAGTCGCAGATATCAATTTTCATTATCACCTGCTGGAGTCACAAAACGAGAGAAAAAAAAATTGTCAAGTTGAGGTGAAAACGAAAATTCCAGAATTCGACGTATCGACTTCACCACTGGACTCTTTAATCACTTGATATTTATTTGTATAAAATTTCTAAACCGATAATTGCTGCAGGTCGTTAACTAATTTTTTTCGCACTTCGCGGTTCTCTTGGGAAATATAATACAGAAAAATAATTCCAAACCGAGGATGCAGGAGTGTCCATGCAAATCGGAAAACCTCCGCATACTTCCTCTTCAAAATACTCCCCTATTTCCATGTTACATTGTAAACCGCAGACTCCAACCTTCAACAAAAGATTTCCCAAGCGCCTCGATTTTCCCGAAGACCACCCCTGTAACAACCTCACCTCTACAATTCTCCTGCTGCCCTGACAATTTTACAATCTTAGGGGTAAAAGATACCCTGCAAATCACCCCCTACCCGACAAAGCAGTCGTAAAATTCCGTCACATGACCCTCATATTTTTCTGACCTGAGAAATTTTAAAACGGCTTTTCAACCGACGGTCCGATCCTCCATCTACTTTTCGAGAATGCCTCCTCCAAGATTTTAGATTCCTAATGCCGCCTCACGGATCAGTGAACACCCGAGATGATTCAATTTGTTCAATCCTCTCTGAAATTCCAAAAAATAATCCCCAAAAATTCCTCCACCCCCGCATGCTCTCCCAATCAATAACATACAAAAAGTGACTTTAACCGTTATTGATTGAAGGCCCCACTGTCTACCTGTGCCTTCTCATTTAAAAATCCGGTCCCACCACTCCCACCATTGGGACCACTAGGACCCAAATGGTGAACCTTTCAGCTGCCACGTGTTTCCCTGTTCCCATTGGTACCATATTTCTCTTCGAATTCTTAACCCTTTTCGCTGTTCTACATCTCTCAGGGTTGTACTAACGAATAATGGAGAACAAAGTGGAGAAAAAAAATAGAAAATCATGATCAGTCACTACCCAAGTCACATGAATTCCTGGTGTTGGTTTTATATAAATTAACCCTCTCGCTGGACAGGTGGACCATTTTTTCGCCTTCTTCACCCGCTCTTTCCTCCAAAATTCCGTCATCTCTCATTTAGTTTCTTGGTGGCTTCCTTCATTTTCCTACATTCCTGATCGAATGTCTTCGATTAATTCGAGTTTACAATGTTTTTCACGCCTTCCGAATACGTACCGACGGGTAATTAACATACAACACCATCACGAACGCAGCAATTCATGTCAACTCATTTGTAAATTCCCCTTCCCTCGGCATCATCCGAATTCTTCATCCTCTTCACTATAAAAAATTAACTTTCGATGATGATATGGGATCCTGTTACAACGAGGGTATGAAATTTCTGTTAACATATTTCCACTCGTTGAAATCATACGAGACTTCGAGACTTGTGTCATCGTCTCTGTGAAATCCCTCATTATTTGCGCTTTTTCATGACAAATAAATTCTAAATCCAATGCTTTTGAGTTTTCGGCAGTTACTCCTCATTCCTCATGTCGCCCTGATAAAAAATCTTCGACTAATTTGTATTCACAATGGTTTTCACGCCTCAAACGAATTACAAGTGGGTAATAATAGGCTTGAGATCGACTGACCTATTCATGTCACTCGTCTAGAATTTCTTCTGTATAAAAAAAAAAAATTATATATGAGTCTCGATGATTCCAGTGGTCTCAGGTCTTCTTGGAGTCCTGCTACCCTGATTTTTTTTGGGGGGTTTAAAGTGTCTGCCGACCCCTGAAATTATTCTTCCTCTGTTGGAATGGCGTAAAAGCGAATCTCTGAAAATTCTCCTCCAAGTGCTTTCTGAAGTCCTGGCATTCTTGTTTACTAAAGTCATTTCTTTTGAATAGAAGTGAAATTCGGCGTGAAATTGATCCCCAGGAGCATTCAGGTTACACTATTCACCATTCTATACCTGGGGATTTTGTAGGCAAGTGCCACCTGCTCTCCTGATACTTCAGACCCATGGAGTTGAGACTAAACCCTTTCTGGTCAGTTCCACTTGGAATCTTTATCTTATTTCTTGGTGTATTAATACGGGATAACCGGTTACGGTTATTTTAGTTTATACCGCGTGTCTCAAGGGTTGAACAAACATCGCGAACAATCTCAACGAATTTGAATAAACGGGAGATTTTCTATTTTCAAGGGAAATAGGACAAATTTTTTGTCAAATCCTATTACCAATTCTCGGTTTCTTCTCAACGACTTCATCTACCTCGTCATTTATGCTCTCTTAATATTAGTGCCTCCTGCAAATACTTCTTCACAACAATACTAGTTCTATTGACTCCATGTGCGGATAGAATCTACTCCTGATACTTATGACAGCACCTGGTGGAACTCTATTCACCCCTGGGGAAGGGCAAAGGGATATTTTAATGTACCTCTCACCCTCGTGTACTGCCCTGCCCCAATTATCTCAACATGTCATTTTGAAGAGTGAATGTCAAAAGTCTAGGAATAAAAGGTTTGAGTCAGGTGCGTGAAAATGTATGTCAAGTCCCGGAGATACTATTTTTTCGCCGGAAAATATCAGTTCATTATCTTTTCACTGACCCATTTCCTCAGACAGAAAACTTCCAAATCTGTCCTTGAAATGAATTAAAAATTGATGAAAAATCTATGCGCCGTTTTCACTCATGAAATAATTTTTATCGTACCTTGAAGTGATAAATATTATTTCTTACCGTTGGAAGGACGTCTTTTTCCTCCTTTAAAAAGGACTAACGGCTTCTCACAAGTCATGAGATCCTAATGCAGTTGTTTACTGAAGGGATCGTCATGAAAACCTCAAGGTCATAAGGACCTAGTTGTTTATCTTGATTTCTATATATTTTATGAGCTTATGCTCGTAGACTTTCGAATTCCGACATCTAATACAAAATTACGTCGTCGCAGGATAAAACATTCACATCGCCAGCTGCCACTTACAATAAATATAATTTTCAATTGTCATTAAGATCAGAAAAATCAGGGAAATTGACATCTTCAATAATTTCTTTTTAGTGTTAGCTGAAATCTTTGACACGTGAATGAAAACAGCAAATGTGAGAAACAGAAAATTTTCTCTTATCCCTCCAGTTTTTAATTGCTTTCTAACCTTCTCCCCTGGCATTTACAGGAGGCCATATCTCCATTGACTTGCAAACCCTAAATTCTGCTACCTGAAATGTCCTTACCAGGTACCCATCGATCACCAGCTCTTCCAGTCTGATTTCCTGTTCTAGAAATGGAGCAGACTCTCCAAACTTTCAACCCTATCCTTTCAATTATTTCCGTGAGGGATTATTCTCACCCAGAAGGAAAACCCGAGGTGTCCCTTAGGAATTCGACTTCACCTTCTCCAGATTTCTGTAGTCCTGCTTCAAGTATTCACTGTTGTTGCCCCGTACAAGACGCTTTCTCACGCTGAGAAACCGGAGGATTCTCCACAATGCACTAAATATTCTTCTTTTTTTTTCTCCCTCCAGCGAATTCAATGTGACTGGGATCAATGATCAATAGAAGCGAGGTGGAGGATGTTCTTTATGGAAGAAGAATTCAATAGCATTAAAGCGTTCACCAAAATTTTTTCAGCCGCACCAGGGAGACCTGAGAAAAAATGCGAAATCGGGAGTAAAAATTACCAGAGAATTGAAAATTCATTATTGCATCCCATGAATGCATAAGTCCTCGATAAGGATATTTCCAGGGATTTCATATAAAATTCCCCATTGAAAATGGAGCATTAATTAATCATAAATTTGTTTCAATTTGCAAAGAAAAGAAAATAGACAAGTTTCGGGGCGCGGGGAAGGGCGCCCTTTTTGGTCAGGGAAAAAATGGAAAATTGGTCAGTCCATCCATGAATAAATTGGGTGAAGACATTTATTATGGGATTCCCGTCATAAGAGATGGTTGATTAACCTCTCGAGTCTGAATGTTTTCCTGTTACCAGAAGCGCCATGCGCCTTCGCCGTTTTCCCACGCGCCCTCACAACGTTCTCACGCGCCCAACGTCTCACATATTCTCTTACTTTTTTTTTCCACATATATTCCCTTCCTTTTATTTCCTTTCTCATCCCAAACACTTGCTGTCGACGTGAGAAAAAAAAATGAGCCGTCATCACCTCTCAGGATGGCCCCATAAACCATTTTACTGGCCCCGGGGATCTTGATGAAAAAGTTTCGGGAGTTTTTCAATCGCCATGAAATTTCAACATTTTCAATCTCTCAATTTTCCCAATGAGTGCATTCCAAGGCTCGTAACAATATATAGAATTCCCGATGAATTAAACAATGGATGATTGCTGATGGAGGGATGAGATTGAATTGGTCACTTCCTGACGACAACTGGAGCGTGGGATAGCGATTTCTCAGGGGCTAAAGATTATGTGATTCGGTAGTAGGCGGTTAGACATTCGAAAGAGTTAATTCGTTACCCTTTTCACTGGCTAGCTCAGACTCAATGGACTTCTCTATCACGTCGTCGAGGAATTGAGAAAAAAAAATCTTCCCACGGGAGTTTATATGTGTCGCACTGGAAATGGCTGTGGAATGTCGGTTATATGCACTCGTGAGAATCTTCGCAGCTTCAGGGGAAACTGATTCCCAGTTGGAATAGGAGATCAGAGAAGGGTAGCTGGTCGGGTTTGGTTTTGTTAGCTACCCCTCATCAGCCACTTCTTTCAAGAAGAAATTAAGGATTCAGGAGACGAAACTCTCGCCCATTCACCCACAAATCTCAATAATCTTCACGAAAAAATATTCTGCAGCTCGAACCTATCGATCAGCCACAAATATTCTCAACAAATCATTCACTTCACTGTCCAACATTATTACGAATTATTTCCGCTACATTAATTAACGTCTTCCGTCTTCAGCAAGTGAATATTATCACTTGCTTTTCAAAGGTGTGGAATTTCAGAGTAATTTTTTCCTGAGTATGAGGTATGGGGGATTTTTAAATGGTGATGTGCCCCAAAATAGAAAAGGCGGAATGAGTTTTATTGGAAAATGTTAGAGAAAAAAAGAGAAAAAAAAGTTAGTACCTCCTGATATTCCTCCCGAAGGGCAAACCCCATAACCCGATAACTCCTCAACCAATCTCATCCTGATGTGTGCCTGTTATACCAGGGCACTGAATTCAGCCCCAACTTCGGCTTCTTCTCACGGTGCTCGAACCAACGGTTACGCATGTGTCCGCGACCACCCAAAATCTCATTATTTCCCTCATCGTGAGAAAATAAGAGTCCTGGGAAATATCTCTCTCTCACTATCACTTTACAAGTGTTTATTGCACCCGGAGCTGCATTCTTTCGTCTCTCCCACGCGGTGCAACGCATCTTGTGCTCGATTTTTAAAGCCTTTCTCAATATTATTTACGTTATACCTATTTGTTATTTCATATATTTTTTTAAATTTCAACCCTCCGGACGAAACACTGACTTTTGGGTGACCGGTGGAATTGACTTTTTGACGGTTGACTAACCCTTTTTTTTTTTTTTGGTGGCAAAGTTTAACTAGCGGTGAGTTAGAAGTGACAGTTGTCCCATGGGGAATAGGATAGGGTGGTTAGGATCGTCCTAACGCAAGACCTGTGTTTAGAAAGACCAGGGGAGTATGGGACAGCAGTAGCTAGGCGAATGTGTGGTGCAAAAAGGTTAGAAAGAGTGAAAAGTCGACAACTGGTTGTACCTTTCCCGTCGTCCTTGGGAAATCCAAGCGAATCGAGAATCCTCTTCGTAAGATGCTTGCCGTTAGCTACATCCACTATCTCTTCTCCACATTCATTTTCGTATCCTACATCAAACGGTTTTGCGATCATTGAAATATTTAAAAATAAACCTAGGCATTCTCTCATTTTTCGTCGTCGATTATAATTTGTTGATTAATCGAGACAATCGATTTCGAAAAAATTGGGAAAAAAATCGGTGGTTTATTGTGGATATCAATCGGTTCATGAATATTCAAAATGAATTTCCTGTAATTACTTGAAAAATTCAATACATTTGAAAAATAAAAATATATCCTGATTATCATCCCCTGTTACATAGCCCGACATGTGTTGCTCTTCTAAGCCGAGAGAGCATCGAGCTACACCACCTTAACCCACTTTTGGACTTGTAGCCGTTGCTGTGCCACTGCTTTAACATCGATGCTCTCCTGGCAATTTACTTATTAATTTAGATTATGTCGTGCAAGAGCTAATTGCTCGGAAGATGATGATCCAGGGCCCGTGGAATTCCGAGGGCTCGAATTCCCTGAAAATTCCTCCATCATTTGTCAACGCAACATAACAATGTCAATCCACACCGCCAATCCATTTAGCATAAATTGCATAAATAATCACCGCTGAATTACGCCATTGAATCGACCAGAGCCACCGAGAAAAAGATTAACTGCATAATAAAAATGCCGAATAAATCCTGGGTAATATTTCGTGGTCCTCTATGATCTTCGCTCGTATGATTACATATCAAAAGATATCAAAAGAATTGTTTGAATTCATTTCGAAGAATTAATTCATTGATAAAAAAATACTGTCATTGAATTCTTCGAAACGGAAAAGACTGCTGTGCACCTTCTGTTCTCCTAATGATATGATACAGTTTATTGGACTTCTTCAGATTGGAATGTGGCGTCAATGACACTTGTTGCCAGTGTGTTTATGATATACGATAACTCAGGGATAATTGTGATAACATCAGGCGCATGCGCTCCGAGCAATTGATAATTGCATCGGTATGTGCAACCGCCTGGATTTTTATACTTTACTGATAATGTGACTATGTTTGCTATGTATGCTATTGAACAAACAGATGGTGAGAGTTGCTGTTGGCATGTGCTACCATTCATGGCAGTCCGTCGGTGGGGTTAAAAGAAATTGTGTAAAAACCACATTACCACTGTAATAATTCAGTTAACTTCTACTTGTTTCTGTTCGCCTTTTACAATACTGTCAGACTGTCTCATTTTTTCTCGGGTAAAAACTTAAATTATTGCCCATTTGCTTTATCCGGCCATTTTTTAATGAAGCCAGTCTTTAATGAAGGAGTTATTGCCGATATCTCGGTATTTTTCATTTTTTTTTTCCAGTAATTTTTGAGAAACATGTTTGTAATGTAAAATTGACTTGTTAAAATATACGGTTTGCAAATTTTATTATTATTCAATGCCGATTCGATAGGGGTATTGGATGGTTATCCAGAGTGCGTATGTTCGCCTGTCTCGAGAACTAACAGATTTCAGACCCTAAACAACTGGTTTCCCTTTCCATTAAAAAAATCAACGGACAGTCCGCTGTGGTCAGTGTTACCTCGCCGATCTTTTTATGGTGCCCTAGTACCAGTCCAAACAAAAACACCGACCTCCAATCCCAATCGGTTTTTTATATTGATTAGACTGCCCATTCATGGGAATATATATATACTTCATTGAAGTATTTAAGTTATATTGGAAATAATTATTCTAGGATTCTCGAGAATTAATTTATTGATCTATGCGATTAATTCAATGTTTCAGGGAATCAATTGACAATATTCAATGGCCAATCGACAATTCAAGTCGGTGGTAAATGGAGCAAGAACAAGGGAGGAGTAGAGCGTCCATTCCTAGGGATAATCTCGGGATTAGTGGTAAATAGGGCTAGGATATTAGAATTAGCAGCTGCCAGTCAGGATAGAGTTGTAATTACTATCAGGGGAGATGTGCAGCCATTACCACCCGGCAGTTTATTGGACAGAACGGCACCTCTTCAACGCATGCAGCAGGTGAGAGGAAATGTCTCTGAATATATTTTTCTTCTCTCTCTCTTTATCGGAGTAATTGAGGGTACGATTTTTTTTTCCGGCAGACACCCGCATCCGGTCCCCCTGGCATCATGGATGATCTTATATTTTCTGGAGCTGGCAGTGGATGTGCAGGCGATGATGAGGATGAAGATTGCACCCCAATTTACGATCCAAATTCAGGTAATTGCGGGAAAACCAGTGAAGATCTGTGGAATTTGGTTGAATACATTTATTTATAGGTGATTTCAAATTTATTCGCCTCGCAGGTAATAATCAAATATTCCAGGCGAACCGTTTTCAAAATCCGATTTTTTTTTGCAACAACCAGCGCTCGTGTTCACGTTTAATCTTCAGTAGAAAAAAATGTCATTAAAAAACCCATGTATACACCAGCCGGACAGACCCGATCATATGAATTTCTACTTTACTCACTGCTATCGATTGATATAAAAAATAATCAAGTGAATAACAAATTGACTTTAAAAATTGAACATTAGAATTTCACAAAGTTTGGAGTTTGATTCAGTAAAATTCCTCAAATAGTTTTGAAGTTATACAGGAAAATGTTGTTTCTCGTAAGTGGTGCTCCTGCATACAGTTCCTTTATAAGAACACATGATATATAGTTTTTCGTGTAGTATGAAAGGAGAGACGTTTAGCACTCCCCTAGACAAGGACGGAATACACATATAAATGGTAAGGCACTGTCGCCTTTGGCGACGCTTACCACCATTTTTTTTTATATTATATATAATCGAATTTTATAACTCCCTCCATCCTTCCTCTCAATTTTTTTGATTACAACAAATAAATTGTTATTGATGAGAGAATTATTCCAAGGATGCTGTCGTCAATAGCATTTCAATTTTGTAATGAGAATTACAATTGAATGAGTATTGAGAGGAGAAATGATAAATCGAAAATTACCCTATACCGATACACATCTAGTTCCCTCGAATGGCTGTTGTGCTACCTCCAGTCATTTCTGTATTCCCAGTTGTATCTTCAATTCATTTGCATATTTAGGGATCTCTCACACTAAAGATAAACTTCCGTTAGTTTCTCCCGAATCCAACGGCTACCTCTTGGCCATTTCTCGTCGCCTGATGAAAAATCTGCTGTGGCCGACTAAAAACGGAATTAATGGCTCTCTCTATCAGAATTAAACAAAAGGCTCAAATTCCAATTCTGTGGTTTTAATTACTTCAACGGCTTCCAACACTTCCAAATTTTATTTATATACCCTTTTTTCGAGAAGAATTAGATTAACGCCTGCGTGGACTATCTATCGAATGCTATGATTTAAAAAATTAATTGAGGTCAAGGAAAAGGCTATCGATATTCTCTTCATGCGAGTTTCGATTGGATACGAAATGGCAACGAATTGTTGAAACGGTGATTGGGGCGACTTGTAACCCGTGGGCGGAATTGCCGATGCAATCGGATATTTTTATTTAAACCCGGATCAATAGATTCGCTCACAACCGGATAAATCATCACTCGTGTGCGAAGCATTCGACAAATGTGAGCACTAGGATAATTTCCGCATTCTCTCTTGGTTTCCGAAAGTTAGAAGAGGTGTTAGGAAAATGTCACTGATTTTCCAGATGACTTGATAACGCCAGTGTACGTTGCACCAACGAGATTACCACCAACAGCAAAACCAAAGAAAGAGAATATCCAGGAGCGTCCATCCTGCGACGACGAAGAAGACTGCGAAGAAGGATCTGGTGATCCTGGAACCACCGAAGAAGTTATCGTAACATCAGTCACAGGTAAATGATTAAATTTCGAAAAATTCGCTCGATACCACGTGGAAGGCTTTCCCCCTGGTATCCATCTCGCCAACTCGAAATATTGATCCCCGCAGTAGAACCTCAGCAACTTGTGACCATTCCAATAATTATACAAAAAGAGCCGTTTATCATCGAATCCCTCTCTCGAAATGTTCCTCTTCAATTTTTTCATTTGCCATTGACGTCATTTGACGCTGAGTGTTATCACAGGGAAATCTATTTCCAGCGTTAGAAAAATCAATTCCACGGGAACGGTTGAAATTTAATCTGGACATTGATTTTCCCTTATTTACAATGAAAAATAATTCACATGAAATGTGATGCCTTTTGGTACGTCCCTGCTATCACCTACGCACGCGTCTATTTCCCTTGTTACCTCAGTGCCGCTGTGAAAATTTCTGGAAAAACCAATTTTTTTTTTAATATATCAAAGATAATATCCGGAGTTTTGGGTGGTCGCTCGAATTTTGCTGTTATTGGGTTATTTGTTTAATACATATTTGGGTACAGATGCGAGCTCGGTGACATTTACAACACAACGTGAATCTTCTACAAGTCATACGAGTACTCAGGCATCAACAGGCTCAACTCCAGTTTCTCGTGGCACTGTATCCACCACATTTACACAGTACAATGCGTCCAGTACAGAAACTGACTCTACGCACACCAGGTATGATATTACATTTTTTTTTAAATAAATCCCCCAATCATTTTTCAATATCACCTTCTACCTAATATCATCTGAACTCTTCGTACGCATTCTTCTCCTTTTATTTTCAATATTTGAACGCGAAAATCATTAATTACCTTAGAAATTTGAGATTTTAGTCTAACAGCTGTTTACTTTCTCGTATTTAAATAATCTGTGTGTACAAAAAATAGTAACCAATTTGTAGGGAAATGTTATAGAGATTTATTTGACTTCTGATTACAATGATAAATGATGACTTGTATTCATGATGCTGTGGCTTTTGGGGATCTGTCATTTCAGCACAACTGTAACGCCACGTACAACAAGTGCGACAACTCACTCAACAACAACAACAACAACGAGAATGACAGATCCACCGCCCTACCATCCTGAGGTGTATACACCAGGTCCTCCGATAAAAAAATATCCACCAACAGTGCCGAGTATTCACACAGAAGCAGCCAAGCACACAGCCCTGATAATCGTCATAATAGCTGGTGCACTGATTGCTATTATTCTCATTATTCTACTGATCCTGAAATTCAAAAATCGTCCTGATACTCACTACAAAGTCGACGAGACCAAGAACTTCTGTCAAGATCCAAATGCCGCTCTACTCGGTGCCACTGGCTCAGATCAACAGTACAACGGTGCCTTGAAAGCCGGAACAAACGGAAGTAAAAACGGTAAAAAATGTGAATTAAAGGAGATCAAAGAGTGGTTTGTCTGAAGTTATTGATTATTCATGAGATCGCTAATGGACGGGCGATCAAAAATCCAACGAGATTAATCAGGAAAAATGGTAGCACATGTATTACAATGTAGAATTTAGTGGAGCTTTTTGAAGTGGATCGTCCGCCGTCCATTAGAACACAAAAAATATCGAGTTGATGAAGCAAGCCAAGACTGACTGTGTTAGAAAAAAAAAAAAAGATAAAAACAATACGTCGATTTTCATCGAGGAAAAATCGATCTGCATAAGTGAGATTTTTATTTCAAGCGAGAGTCGTTGTGTGTGCGATTGTATTTATTATTTGTATGCAATAATTAATTAATACGTATATATAAAATCGAGGGGCTGGCGCACGTCAACTCACTTGTGAATTTTTTGCTGACAACAATAGTGCGATTTTGTGGTGGTGATGGTGATGGGTGAACGAAAGTAAATCATTAGCGTTTACTAATTTAAGTGACTATGCTAATAACTTATTGTTGTATAGAAGAAATATAAATATATATAAATTATTATAACTTATGTTATATGTGTAAATTGTTTATTAAATTCATAGAAAATTTATTATTGAGTGGTGGAGGCATAAACGAGAAATGTTTGCTATGATGAGTGGAGAAAACGGAAATTCGAGGATTTCTCGAATGAACATAGTAGTACTCTCATTATAGTCGCGACTATATGCAACTATACCCACCGTGTGTACGCTGATTTTTTTTTTTTTTTTCATAGCAAATTAAAATATGAAAGAAATTTATTTTATTCCTCGCGTTTCGCTCGGTTAAATCGGTTAGAGGTGCAATATACTATTTCAGATTTATTTTCCACCAAATTCAATTCCTCATCGGACGAAACAACGGATTGCTTACATCTTGTAGCTCGGGGGTAGTAGAATGGCGACCGGAGGATTCGCGAAAGAAGAAATTGAGGAGTAGTGCGACTATAATGGGATTCTATGAAAATTTCAATGGCATTCTTTACAAGAACTTCACAATTTTTCTATTAATTGTTTTGCAGTGTCAAAATTTGTATAGGAAAGGCACACGAATTGATTGAAATTTTTATTGTTGTCGTTTATAGTTTCGATGGGTTCGGATATTTTTTCCAGCATGTAACAAATGCTTCAGACACACACACACAGGGTTTGGAACACAGTATTGCCAATAATTAGTTAATAACGTGTTGATATGTGAAATTATTCCTCTTGTCAATGATAGACACCGGCACTGATACTACGAACAGATTTACTGGGAGAAATTTAGACGAATGTTGGACTCTAGGTAATTAACATTGCTTTCAAGCGGAAAATTATCGATAAATTTACAAAATGGGACAAGCTATTCTCGCAATTTTTATTATAGCTAATGAACAATTAATTATACAGAGAAAACCATTTGAATTAAAAAACCTCGAAGATAATTCTGAAATTTTTTATTGTTTCAGAGATTATCTGATTTGAAAGTAAAAATAAAATGTAAATTATTTTTTCTCCGTAGATATTGATAGCGTTGTTATTAGTTATCGGAGATAATGTTCGTATGAATGAGTGTCAAATTTTCGTTGAAACAATCTACAATAAATCGTTAAAAAAAAATTGCGGTGATGATAACTCGCAAAAGGCAATTGCCGCCGAGTGGAGTTCCAATTTATTTAAAATAATGAGAAAAAAAGGTGCTACATCTCTCTCTAAAATTCTTCGCGTCTATTTATTCATTTTTCATCTTGCTCTACATTCCAAAGAACAATTTCATTGAGATTCTCTCTTAACCACTTTTCCAAATTTCATCATTTTAACGAATTGAAAATGGGATTAACTATTTACACTCGTTCTAAAGAACTGCACTTAGAATTTTTATCGATATAAATATCTGTAAAGAATATATTTGCTATGAACACACACATATCCCACATTTTTTGCGTGAAATTGTGTTTGATGGACTATATTCAGATGAATCACTGGTAAAAATCTTAAAACGTTCGTTGAGGGCTCAAATATCTGAGAAACAATGAAGATTCTGATAAATAAATGAATTTGAAAAAGAAAAAGAATTGCAAAGTGCCGACTACTCGGATATCCCCGAATTGCTTGAGGACTTATAATTGAGATAATATTTAAAATTGAATTAAAATCCCGGGGCTTTGTCGCTGGAAAATTAATTATCAATGGTAATTTGCATTAGAAAAAGCCCAGGGATTTGGCGATTTAACATGAATATCGTTTCTTAATGCACGCAAAATAATTCACAAAGTTTTCTCAAATCAATGTCAACATTTGCGTAATTACGTGGCTAACTTATTGAGGAAAAATTCATATGACGTAGGGCAGTTTCAACGATATCGTTGAATAGTTTGACGTAGCAAAACCCAGTATAAATAAACATATAAAAAATTGCAAATAAAAACGAATATTTACGCATATCGTTTACACTGCCCCCTACCTCTTATCTGCATATCCTCCAATGTACTGAATGAACTAATGTTTATACTTAAGCTATTTAATTAACACTTCTATACCAAAAGTTAATCTACAAGCGAAATTAAATAAGGGAATATTTTAAAAAAAGTGAATGAACAAAAAAAATACAAAAAAATTGTTACTCTCAACTTACCAAATTTCAATTAAAATTGAGTGTGTCATGGGCCGAAGGAACAGAGAAAATACTCGAGAGACATTAAATGTCGTGGGAATAATAAAATCATACAGCTCAGGCGTTTAATCTAGATTTGCTGTAGCTAGAACGGGAATTATATTTTACAATTGTACAGTCTCCAACCAAAATGATCATGCAATACACTCAATTTAGATAGAGATGATATTCGTAAACCACTCGTACGATGTTAGTCAAAAAGCAATTATAAATATCAAGTTAATGAGAATTGAAAAGGCATCAGTCTGAAACAATTTAGACATTGAGGGGATTTTGTCCAAATATTTTCGTCGCTTGCTCACAAAATTCAATTAACCATATGGATTATTGATAAAAATAAAATAACCCATTCTCCTTTTAACAGCTAAATCACATTTATTTGTGCAATCGATGAAAGTATTTCCCACGAAATCAAAAACAGCTTTTTATTTCTGAATTGAACTTAAAAAAAAAATATAATGTCTAAACATACGTTAGTGTGTGGTGCATTTAGATTTTTTACACTTAAAAAATTATAATAAAATGGACAACGGCCTCTCGTTAACGGCCATCGTTGTGATGTTAATGATTCATCGATATTATCGAAATTCAATTGAGTAGGCACATCAGATGATGCGCATGGAAATAATTGGCTTTAGCTATCAGAAAAATTGATGCAAAAATCACAAAAATAGAGAGTACTCAACACGATTGTTTCATGATTTATCATTCAGGCAACGCTATTTTCTGGTTATTATTTTTCGGTATGAGTGAAGAGACCTTTCATGCATTTTGTTTTGCCAACAAGAATTATTTATCACGCACATTGCACGCATGGGCTGGTACTGGGAATAATATATTAATTAAATACGGCGAAACAAAAGCGATTCTGCGAGTGATAAAATGGAAATGTAGGTTTGCAATTAAATGATCCAGATAATGAAATGAAAACATGTAAATAAATTAGTGATACTGATAATTATTAAATAAAAAATTGGAAAAAAATTGATTATATCTTATTTCTTCTTCCCCAAGTCTGTGAAAAATCATTACAAACATTTATATTTTTTATTTGATAATAATTTGAATGAATAATCTAATTGTTCCAAATGGAGTTTAAAAGATCAAAAGTCTCGTTTGAATGATTTTTTTTTTCTTACTCTACCAGCTGACGATAAATTCACATCGCTCCCATTTTCTCAAGTCCATTGATTCGGAGTCTGGCAAGTTCCTTCGGGTCGTATGTAACCAAAACAATAAAAAATATCAAATGATGGCTTCAATAATTCTCAACAGTGCGCGTAATGCTGTGAAAATTTCCCTGCAGTCCCTCCCAAAACGTAAATTCAATGATTTTGCGACAAGTTATTGAAAATTCCTTCTCCAATTATATAACTGTGACATTTCATTGATAATTCCAGGTTATGTTTCCATTGCCTCAACATTAAGAAGTCCCCAGGGAATTCCAGAAAATACTGAAGAAACAAAGCGTGAGGACCATTCACTATTAACAATTCTCTCTCGGGATTTTTCGGTTATGTTTATAATTTTTTTTTTTTCATTCTCAGCAACTATTCGCAAACCCACAATCCACAATCTCGAACAAGTGAAGGATTTTGGTCGTTATGTGGCTGATTGTCTGCCAAAATACGTCCAGATGGTGCAGATTGCCAGTGGAGATGAACTGGAGATTCTCGTAGCTCCTGAGGGAATACGACCCACTTTGTCATTCCTTCGAGATCATCATAATGCCCAATTTACTCAACTTGTTGATGTGACAGCCGTCGATGTGCCTGGCAGAGCCTACAGATTCGAGGTTTCTTTTTTTTTTCACCTCAAGCTCAAAGCAAATATTCTTGAGGACTTGAGGAACTATTCACAGATCTCTCGTTTCAGTTGATCTACTGTCTTCTCTCTATCAGATTTAACAGCAGAATTCGTGTAAAATCGTATACTGATGAGTTGACACCAGTGGATTCTGTTTGCTCTGTGTTCAAATCGGCTAATTGGTACGAGAGAGAAGTCTGGGATATGTATGGAGTATTTTTCACTGATCATCCGGACTTGAGGAGAATTCTCACTGATTATGGCTTCGAGGGGCATCCCCTGAGGAAAGATTTCCCACTGAGTGGATTCGTTGAGGTAAAAAAATAAATTTATTCACCCGTAAAAATCATCTCAAAAATTCATCCTTCAAATGAATTTCGCTGTTTACCTTCGAACAAAAAATATTTGTTGTTTCAGGTAAGATATGATGATGAGGTGAAACGAGTCGTAGCTGAGCCCCTCGAATTAGCCCAAGAGTTTAGGAGATTTGAACTATCAGCTCCATGGGAACAATTTCCCAATTTTCGAGAGACTTCCTCAGTTGAAGAAGTTGTGCCGGAAAAACCAAAGGAGAATCCCCCGAAGTGATAAAGAAGTTGGAAGAATAATCTTGTGAGACGCTAATAAATTTCGGCGTGTGTAAGCATTGTAGATTAGGCAGAATAAATTATGAAAAGATTGAGAGAAAAATTCCAAAGGATTTATCCTCAAAATGTAATTTGTTGAGGAGAGCTGAACAATTTCGTTGCATTTATTTCCTTACAATCCATTTATTCATAAATAATAATGACACGAAGACGTTATTATTAACAGATCCACAAGAACCCATTATACATGATTAACTCAACCAAAACTGTGACCAAAATATTCTAGACTAGTGTAAAAACGTTTGAACAAATCTCAGTATTTTTCCTGAGGAAATGTTTTCATCGAAAAAAAATCATGGGATGTGAATGAATTCAATAAATCTCTAGAATTCGTTTGTGTATCCGACTGGAATATCCATGAAATAGTCTCAGTAACAAAACAACTCTCCACACTTTGAACTAGAGAATTATTAATTACTAAAGTCACCGACAGTTATTTACAATTGTGATGTTCACCCATCTCATCAAAAATAAGATATAAATTACACTCAACCCTCGAGTGTATGAATGAATCTGAATTGAAAAATAATGATAATCTAGCAGTCGATTTATTGTCCAAGTGGTTGTCCCTGGCCCCACTGGTATCCCCCAAACATATTTCTTCCAGGGGTTGATTGTCCTCCAGTCCTTGGTGCACTAGCACTGAATCCATGGACATTGATTCGATGGGGTGGAAAGTAGTGCTCCAATATCTTCGGAGTATTTAACAACTCCGGGCCATCGTACTCCTGAGGGTATTTAAATTTTAGGAAGAAATAGAGATGTCCAACCAGAATTCCTATCAACTCCAGCATTCCACCTCCAGAGATTATCAAATTGAATCCTGCCAGGACCCAAGGAAGGTACATTGCTTTGAACTGTGTGCCTGCAGAGAAAAAAAAATTCATCAAGTGTGAGATAATTATAGAGCGATAAGATATAATGAATAAAAATTAAAGATCAGAGGGAATTTGTAATTACCAAACCAGAAGTTGACGATGACATCCTGATTGAGCTGACACCAAACATAGAGTACACTGAGTACCATTGGATCCATCAACAATGGAACATTACCAATCAGTCCAATGACAACGCAAGAAATCCAATTAAACAATAGCATAAATCCATAATCAGCTGGTTTTCCCTGATACTCTCCAGTCTCCAAGTTTAACGAATATCGGTACAAAAAATAACAATTTATCATAAAGTGAAATCCAGTGGCCTGATTGAGTGGATAGAACAATAAACTAGTGATGGCTCTCCAGATCTCGAAATTGTGAATGAAACGATCGTACAGAAGAATCAACATGTGAGGTGATAATAACCCAAATCTCCCAATCAGTGAAAGACCGATTGTGGAGAGTAGCCAGTATCGTGTGAACATTGGCAGAGAATTTATCCAATCTCTCAAGTCAGACATTTTTATTTGTCTATTCACTAGTTCAGTTCGTTAATTAATTCCCCAACACTGATTTGCAACAATTTCTTATCACTGCATACGTTTTGCTGACGTTTTGCTGACAATACTGAAAAATCCTTAGAGCAAATAAGAAATTGAGATACGAAACCGCCACATGATTTTCTTTCCAGTCACAGATGAATTACGCCATCTTGAGACTATTCTACGAAGTCCAGCGACTTTACAATTAACAGAGAAAAATAAGCAAACAATTATAAACAATTGATTAAATAAATAAATTGAACGATCAACTCATTAATCAGCTGAGATAAATGGATTAAGTTATAGATTTCGTAACATAGTATTAATAAGTCAGCAAAAAAATTTTGAAATTGTTAGTTTGAAAAATTGGCGAAATAAATGATAAGAGGGGGTGAGGAATAATCCCCAAATGATTAACATGATCGTAATAAATAGTGGAAATGATTGATAATGGAAATGAGAATTTTTCGTTGTGGAATTCGAATACATGCAAAATGAAGAATTCGCAGAGTTTGGGGTATCGTCGACTTTGATAACGCCCTTGTTATCACTGCAAAATGTGTGATAAAGATGAATGACCTTCGGATATAAGTGTGTCACCGGGCCAAATTCGAATTTCACGTTGTGAACATGCGCCATCTGCTGAATTCATGATAATCCATGAATGAAACATGTGCATAGAAGTATTTCAATATACATTTGTAAGACCGAAAGAGACGAAACTGTGACCTTCCTGGTGGCCCTCATGACCTTCATTCTCAGAAGATTTTAAGATCTGAGCACTCAGCACCTATCCCGTTGATTTCAATTTTCTGAGTCAAGAATTCAGCGAAAAAAAAACAGTTCCCGTTTTACTTCAGAAGTTTTAAGTTTTCTAAAAGGTATTTTCTTCGGTAGTGCAAATATTATTTTTTTCCCCTGCGTCAGACGCACTCGAAATATTTTTGAAGTGTTCTTGTTTTGAAGAGTGAAAATTCCATTTAAGGCTGCAGCGTGCATTTTTTTTTCGATTCTCATCCCTCGAAATTGAGTGACTGTTGCTATCGGTGTGAGGAAATTATTTGAGTTCATTATTGTTTATCTGAGAAATTAAGTAATTTCGAGATAGGAGTTCTAAAGTTCATAGAACTATAGATGAGTGTCTGTCGTCGCGTTGAGATTCTATTCCGATAACATCATTTGTCTGTGATCTTTGGTCGTCCGAAATTCCTCCCCTAGAGGATTTACTTCGATTTCGTTTTATTTCGAATTCGTTGCGTAGTGAATATTAATTTTTCTGTGATATAATCATTGCCTAATGAAGATATAATCCCCGAATTATTATCTTTGTAGGGAATAACTACCTGAAAAAATCGTCTAAAGATGTCGAAGGAACGCGCGTCTCGGAGGTTTTATCGTATGGACAGCACCCACGACCTGTCAGGATTCCTGGACCGAGGACACACCGCAGAGCAGGAAAACAGATGGAATTTCGAGGCTGCCTGGGAAGTTGCCAATAAAGTTGGTGGAATTTACACAGTGATCAGATCGAAGGCTTACGTATCCACCGAAGAATTGGGAGATCAATATTGTATGATTGGTCCATTCAAAGAACAATGCGCCAGAACAGAAGTAGAAGAGGCTGAATTCCCCCTGCACAATCCTCTCCGAACAGCAGTCCAGAGTATGAGAGATCAAGGATACAAAGTGGTGACAGGTACATGGCTGGTTGACGGAAACCCCCAGGTGATTTTATTCGATATTGGATCAGCATCGTGGAAACTGGACGAGTACAAGCAGGAATTGTGGAGTTCCACCAACCTGGGGATTCCTCATCTGGACATCGAGGCAAACGACGCTGTCATAATGGGATACCTAGTGTGCCAGTTTATATCTGAATTCAGAAAAGCTGCTGAGAGTTACTCCAGTCAGCCCCCCAGAATCCTGGTTCACTGTCACGAGTGGCAGGCAGGTGTTGGCATCATCGCCCTCAGGACAAGACACGTGGATGTTGCCACTGTATTCACAACTCATGCGACTCTCCTCGGGCGATACCTCTGCGCTGGAAAAACTGACTTTTATAATAATCTGGATAAATTCAACGTCGACGAAGAGGCGGGTAAACGTCAAATTTACCACCGATACTGCATGGAAAGAGCAGCAGCTCATCTCTGCCACGTGTTCACCACTGTCTCCGATATCACTGGAATCGAGGCAAAACATTTGCTCAAACGCGATCCAGACATCATAACTCCGAATGGTCTAAATGTCAAGAAGTTCTCAGCACTCCACGAATTTCAAAATCTTCATGCAGTTAGCAAAGAGAAAATTCACGAATTTGTACGTGGACATTTCTACGGTCACTTTGATTTCGATCTCGATAAGACTCTGTATTTCTTCACTGCCGGACGCTATGAGTTTGGAAATAAGGGAGCGGATATATTCATCGAGGCACTTGCCAGACTCAATCATTATTTAAAAACGTCCAAGCCCGATGTGACGATCGTTGCATTTATGATATTCCCAGCGCGCACGAATAATTTCAATGTCGAGTCACTCCGTGGACACGCGGTGACAAAATCCCTGAGGGATACCATAAACACTATCCAACAGGATATTGGTAAGAGGATGTATGAATTGTGTTTATCCGGAAGACTGCCCGATGCTCAGGATTTACTTCTGAAAGACGACATAATTAAAATAAAGAGGTGTTTGTACGCTCTACAACGAAATGGTCTCCCACCGATTACGACTCACAATGTAGTCGACGACTGGAACGATCCGATCTTGACAGCAATTCGCAGATGCAATTTATTCAATACCGTTCATGACAGAGTCAAAGTAATTGTTTATTTTATTCTCATCTCTCATCTTCTATTCCAATTTCACTGAAATTAATCTGTACGCTTTGGTTTATTCCTTTCTTCGCAGATTGTCTTTCATCCCGAATTCCTGTCCTCTACGAATCCGCTGTTTGGCCTGGACTATGAAGAATTCGTCAGGGGATGCCACTTGGGGGTTTTTCCCTCCTACTATGAGCCATGGGGATACACTCCAGCTGAATGCACCGTCATGGGCATCCCCAGCGTTACAACAAATTTATCTGGTTTCGGTTGTTTCATGCACGATCACATCGCTGACCCCATGAGCTATGGCATTTACATCGTGGATCGACGTTTCATTGATGTTGAAGCTAGTGTTCAGCAGTTGGCGCAGTATATGTTCGATTTTGCGCGTCTCAGTAGGAGACAGAGAATTATTCAACGAAATAGAACAGAGCGGTTGAGTGATCTTCTTGATTGGAGAAATCTGGGAGTTGTAAGTTGAATAGAAAATTCCATTCGTATTATTATCTCTTTCAATTTTTAATATTCCATTATCCATTACAGTACTATCGTCAAGCGAGGATAAAGGCACTCACGACAGTTTATCCAGAATTCGCTTCTCAATTTTCTGATGAGAATGTTGGGAAATTCAGTTATCCTAGACCATTCAGTGAACCACCTTCTCCTTCTTCCTCTCGTATCACAACTCCAGCTGCCTCTGTTCACGGATCCGATGACGAGGACGAAGTGGATGACGAGAAAGAGGTGAGAGATTGAATGGAAAACATCTAGAGTTGACGGATTGTTTTTATGAATGAATTATCAATTTTCAGCTCGAAGAACTGAGACAGGCTAATGGACGATAAGCCCATCGAGACGAATGGGATTGCAGATTTATTTTGTTAGATTTTTAATGTTAGTTTTACTTTCGATGCTATCGATATTATATTGTGTGGACAAGAGACTATTTTCGAGAGATAGATGCACAACTGGTTGACATTCTTCATATTTTTGAATTCCAGTTTGACTTGTTTGGATTGGAATCGTTATATTGTGGGGCTTACGATAGTCCCCCATCGCTTCTTTGGAATCCATTTCTGAATAAATGAAAAATTATAGATTATATAGATCCTATTGTTATAGTGGTTATTATTAGAATTTTTTTTGCAATTTTAGTATGGGAATAGAAATTCTTCAACTATTTTTTTATAGAATTGGGGGAGGAAAGTGACTTCTAAATTTATATCTATGCTTTTTTAAATGGTAAAAACACAGTGTTGTTGCATATTTTATTAAAAGAACTTCATCAAACATTATGTTTCTGCTTATGATTAAAAATATATTCTTTTTTTGGCAATTATTACAATGAATATGGAGCACTCATCATCTCCATTCATAAGACGATTGACCAACATTTCGGAGATTCGAATAATTTGTTATCTCGTAAATAAGTTTTTCGTTTTAATTCTACATTATGGTATTGCTCCGTTACTGATATAAAATACGAATTACAAAATGCATAAGCCAATGTAAATTTCGAATTCTCATGTATAATTCTAGTTTGAGTCATACCCCATTAGACGTGTATTACGATGGAAATAACAAATAGACAAAAGCACTCTCATCATCTTACTGAACATTTCCTAGAATTTAAAAGAATATTTCTTTCTCGATTCATAACACAAATATCGATAAACACTGCGATAAATAATCTATTTCTAATAATTAATAATTATCTCAATTAATTGTCTTTGTTACACAACGAAAGTCGAAAATAAATTACGAACAAAATCAACTTTAAACGTCGACCTCTGAAATTAAATGCTTAACATACAAATAGAAGCTGTTCGTCACAATAAATGGCACATTAAAACAGGTGAACTATACAATAGAACTGGGGAAGTGAAAAATTCATAGTGCTATAATTTTTTCCGCCGGCGATAAATGAGAGTATTTAAGAAAAAGAAAAGGTCTTTCTTCAGTATGGGGCGAAAATCAGTGTTTTTTTTAACACTCACTCATTCTAACCCAGGAAAATGTAGAAAGAAAAACCGACGAGCGTTTGACATCGAATATAACTCCCAAAGGTAATTGAAGCATTTTAATGATTTTACTAGGTTCCTAGGATGATTCGAGTGCATTCACTTAATCTCTTCCTGAAATACTTGAAATGTTATTCCATCATTCATATTTCCAGCGAATTTTATATCTGACTAACACATTGTAATTACAAACAGCCTTTGGTTACATAAACGATAAATGAAACACTAACATCGTAATTGATGCACACTTACCACGTTCTATATAAATCTAGCATGAGTCTTTAGTAATTGGCATTTTCTTGGCTTATCGCCCGACGGCATTACATTTCTCAAATTCCAGTTGCAGGAGAAACGCACGAATCCATGGCCTCCATCATTAATAAATCGAGAGATTTTCGAATACATGAATTATGAATAATCAGCTCCACTCACTTTTCACAAGATAATTACTGTGATGAAAGTAGCAGTGGATCAAAGAGACTGAAAAATCCTGACTGCTCCCAACATTAAATACCTCAATAAGTCTGAATATTTAAGAAGTGCCTTCCCCTCATCAACGCAAGACTAATTCCAAGGCTCGAAAAAACAGTTCAATAAAAATATTCAATTCAATCCTTGGCATCCTAATTTCTCTCTACACGACCATCTGTTGCATTTCCCTTATTAGGGCGCAAAAAAAAAAAATTAATCCCATGGTTGGAGAAACTGGTTAATAAAAATATTCAATTCAATCCTTGGCATCATAATTTTTTAAAGGCTTTTTGTATCGAAGGGAATGAATATTCACACATGATTGGACTGTGCACCTCCCATTCTCTGCTGCATCATACTCAACAGCATATCTGAATATTGTTGCATCATATTAACGACTCTACCTTGATCTTGACCGGCCAACAACTCTTGAAATGTTTCGGTCGCTTCGTTCGCCGGCAATTGCCCCTCTACATCGTTCTCTTTATTGCTCCCTCCAGCTGCAACTAGCCGCAGTGTTCTCATTGCCTCATTTACTGATGACTCTAGACCACGTAACATCGTATCTCTGTCGATTGTCTCTCCAGAAGAATTTCCACCGTGATCCAGTGTCAATCTTTTATAAAGTTGGACAACATTGTCAGCAGTGCGAGTTAATTCGTCTGCGATCGTGTTGCACAGCTGCGGTGACACTAAAAAATCCCATTAATAATATAAAAATTGCATTCCAATCTGAGAACGCAAGACATTAAAAAGGACTTTCAAATCTATTCGAAACTATCGCTCGAATTTAATCATTCAGTAACGACTTGCAGCATTAATCATCATGCAATCATAACTAACTATAAATACATCTGATTGTATGGATTGCATGAGCAGAATATAAAGTAGTTTTTTGCATTCTAAGAATGATGTTTACCTAATTTTCTATCAGTGTGTACTGCAATATTAAAGATGATTTTAGTGGTGCGATGATTAATAGTTATCAGTTGATTAATATTTTAGTACTTACATTCGGCGCTAACAACATCGATCGTTTGATCTGTATCTTTGACAGGAAGTTCTTGTGGACTGGGGTCCAGTTGCTTTCGATTCGAGAGCCTTGGGCCACCTTGAGCGATTGAACTCACCGATCTGCCATTAGCTAATGCTGTGTTTGAGCCAGATCGCCTAATCGTCGGTACAAGATTTAAACTGCAAGCGCAAATTAAAAATAGAAATTCAAGCAATCAATAATTCGAAGAATTATTTATATCTGTAATTACCTAGAAGGTTCTATGTTGATACTCTTCGGTCTCGGAGGTAGCATGGGTTTCACACTATTTCCATTAGACGATGTGTCCTCTGAACTCGAATCCTCCTGATTACCAACTTGACTTAGATTTACTGAGGAAATTAAAAAAAAATCATGAACTCTGCTAACGAATTTGTTAAAGAACAAATGGATAATGAAATTTACCACTGGAGTAAGAGCTCTGCATGCCTCGTCTTCTTAATACCATGGGCAGATTATTGCTCGAGCTCGAGCTCTGTTTCGTCTGGTGATTGATTTTATTTTGAGAGCTTATGGTGGGTCTCATCAAACCACTCATTCGACTGTTCTGCGCGGGATTCCCCCAATGTCTAGCACCCGACGTAATGCCAGCGTCAGATTCCGAGTCACTCTGCTAAAAAATGAGAACGCATGTTAAACATCCAATAAACAATTCAATCAATTTCTAAATGCCTCACTTGATTCAAAACCCCAACGCTGCTACTCCGCGTCATATGATTCGAATGCACTTTGCTTGATCCATATCTGGAGGACATTGATCCAGAGGCACCTCCAGCCGAATTTTTCGACTGACTTGAACTTTTGTTAGACGTTTTACCTGAAACTACCGTTCATATGTCGATATCAATGAATTGACGATGATGATTGTGCAATCGTGATATCGATAAAAAATGTATAAAGTGTAAAAGGAACGTAAAAGTGAGTAACAAACTGATACCTCGTATCGGACCATGCAGTAACCTGTTGGATGGGTTGACAGACAAATCACTCAAGGAACAGGCACGTCTCATACCACCGCTCCCTTCGTCGTCCTCGTTGTTGATACTCGTTGAATTATCGCATCTTGCTCCCGTAACTGTCGACAACACGCAATGCACATGCTACTACTCTTTACAATTATAACAACTCGAGCGTTAGTACCGGAGGATTAAAAATAATGAAGGTAATCGGGCCGAAGGAAATCAATTTGAATAGATTGAATAAATGCATTCTGATAATCACTGAAATAACCGGTTCAATTATCTCCGAGAGCATCTGAATTTTTGTTGTCTCGGCGAAACAGAAACGATGATAATTGCGATATCCATAAATTATCCACAATTATAGGCACGAGAATTGAAATAAATGATAATAAACGTGCTCATGCTGAATAAGAAAAAGCCAACAAAATACTGTGTACGAATTCTTGGGATTATTTTCTGTTGATGATCTCCTGGTGTCTCTCGTGTGTGAAAACCTCCACTTTGTATGAATTGCTCATCTAATATCAAGCCACGTGCAGACTTCTGACAAATGATACTTTACAACATCGAGATGTTAAAAAATAAAGTATTTGCAGACATCGACTTTGTTGGTGATCAGTACCTGTCGCAAAGTGATGTTTAGACGGTAGAATGCTATGATTTAGTGGTAGAATAGTATTAGTCCACTTCAATTGGCATCTCGAGGCTGGTGGCCACACTCTTTTTGGTGAATTCGTGCAACTCGAGCCTGTCGTCGACGATCCCGATTCCAACATCGATTTGTCCAGTGCACAGTCACTGTCTTCACCCCCCGAACTACGTCGGCGTTCCTGTTTCAAGATAAATCCTCGGCTCCTCTCATTTTCTCTCCTCATGAAATACTCCTGCTCCTTCGGCTGAATGCGCCACGATTTTTTCTCATTCGTAAAATACTGCTCTCGGCGGACTAGACTTTCGAATTCCTTAGACAGAAGTTTTACTGTTCCCTCGATAGCGCGTGTCAGCCTCACGTCGACATTCCCATTGAAATTGCCAGTCTTACGTTCTACGTCCAGAGTTGAATCCAGGGTTTGTGATTCTGATGTCGAGACATCCGCTGAAGACGTTCCATTCGGCTCCAACGAGTCGTAATTCTCGGTGTCTTTCGTCGGCACTTGATTTTCAAATCCACTGTCTCGATCGAGATCTTCAGCTCGCGCGGATTTTTCAGTTCTTCCTAGCTTCTCGAATCTTTCGAATTGCCTTTCGATTCGGTCGATAATCAGTCGATCTGAATTGTTTATCTTCGTCGAGACGATTCCGATGTTCGTGACGCGTGTGGATGTCTGAATTTCTTGAGAAGATTTCTGTGACTCTTCGGATTTATTTTTTACTGGATCTTTTTGACTTTCCTTTACGTAATTTTTCTGGGGATTATCTGACTCGGCTAATGACTTGGAATGAGTCTCCACTTGGTTGTATCTAGTCCACGTGGGTCTCGTACGATTTTTCATGCTCTGAGCTCTCGACAAATTTCGCGTGGGCTTCGGAGGTTTATGAGGGACAAAATCATCAAGAATTAATGCAGACTGCGGTGCCTTGGGAATTCGAAGGCTGTGACTTCGTCCAATCTCCGATTTTTGATTGCGAATTTTCATGTCGTATTCATTTGTGTTGTCGATATTGAATTCATAATAAATACACGTTTGATTGGGCCGGAAATTCTCCTCTGTATAATTAATCGCTGATCTCGCAGTGCTTAATCTCGTATCCTGAAGGGATTTGGATCGAAAGACCGAACGATTTGGCACTAACAAATTTAAACCCTGATTCTCAATCTTCTCGTTATTTTCTGGACAATTCTTTGGGTTTGCACTGTATGTTTCTGAATTCTGTCGTTTTCTTTTGTAATGGGAATCGAATAGCATCTCGAGTGGGGCGGACTTAACGAGCGAATCAGAATCATCTGATAATACGCTCTCAGTACTTCTGTGGTCTTCGTTCTCGTGTAAAGGAAATGTTTGATAATCCTCGGTGCCGTCTGTCAAGATACTCTCCTGGCTTCTTGACCCGTGCATTTTTTTACGTGACAGGAAAAAACTCGCGCTCGAGTGCCTGCCATTCTCGTACTGAATGCAATCAAAGCCCTCGATCGATGCATCAGACAAAATGCTCTCTTGGGATTCGTTCAATTTCATTCTGGTTAGATTTTGAGAATCTGTATTGAGATTTATTTGATATTCACTTATGCATCTTCTCGGTGGATTTTTGTATTCGCTTTCTAATGAATCGTCACTAAAATTTCCATCGTCATTGTCAGCGGTGGATAGTGGGTCGTTCATTGCTGGTAAACTCTCAAATGATTTTGTCATTTTTTCTAAATTCTCGTAGTCATCGTTGATGCCAATGAAGTAACTGCAAGATCTGCGTTTTTGGGCGAATTTAGCAAAGCTATTCGCACTCTTTGTACACTTTTTTTTCAATATTTTTAATTCCTCGCAGACTGGAGAGTTTGGGAGCGAGTGATTGGGTTTATTCAGTGATAACTGATATTTTTCGGTTTTCTTCAGTGTCAGAGTTAGTGGACGATTGGGATTCGTGCAAATTTGTTCGTTTATGCTTGACATCGTTTGGCTTTTTGGAATGATCTTTTCAATGGGCTCGTGAATTTTATAAAGATTTGAGTTTGGATTTTTAGTGTATAGTTCAGGTTTTAGTTGAGTATTTTGATTCTTCAGTGGTTTAATAGGATTAGTCGGTATTGCATAACGAATCACTTGGGCTGATGAAAGGTTACCTGTTCCGATCCGGTTCTGACGATGATGACGATTCGGTATGTGACTGCTCAGGTCTGAAATACTTTGACTTGATTTTAATGATGACTTGTAGCCGACCTGCAAAAAGCAGAATAATAAACGAATAATATTTTACCAAAATCGTCCCAGTGCAAGGAATTTTACACAATAAATTACACTTACACTTTGGAGTTTCTTTCGAGTTTCTTCGATGCGTCTTTTGAGTTCCTCTCGGTTTTTCGATACATTCGTGTCCTTCTTTGGATTGCTCGGTGCATTTATTTTCTGTGGGACGCGGCTCTTGCCGATCTCCCCGCCACTATTTCTGAGAAATGAGAAAAAAATATGTGTTCGAGGAAAATATGGCAATTATCTTTTGATTAACGATGGTTAATGTTTACCTTCCATGAAATTGTGAGCTAATACTCGTATTTTTTCGATTCGTTGGCTCGTCAGCTCCACTAAGCGACTCGAAAGCATTTTTCAAATACTTTTCACGATGACTCTGATTGGCGAGTTGGTCGAAACCCTCTGAACTGGTCTCTGACAGGATTGAGAGTGGATTGCGTTCCGCACTGGGAGTCGAAGCACCTCCTTCAGAGTCTGAATCCTCTTGGCTTCCCGATGCCAATTCACTACGTCCTGACTCTATCCCACGTACCTTCTTGTTCCGCCTCTGAGATCGTCTGAGCTCCTCTACATCCATGGCATTCACTTTGAACTGATTCGATACAATATCTTCTGTGGGTGGATAGTACATGAGATGATGATGAGATTTTTCCGAACTTGTCGTTCCATTCTCACCCTCGGAGTAATCCTCTACGTCGCCATCATGCTCTGTACTCTCATGATCCTAATTTAATCGAGATAGAAATTCCATTTCGAATTATTATTTTATTCATTAAAATTATTCTGGACACTAAATTTAAAAAAATACAGAGACGGGTAACAGTGATATTTCAATGAAACATTAAAAATCGACGGTTCAAATTTCTCCACTGATATCATGTCTAGAATCAGCGAATTGGTCTATAGAAAGTGGTACACTGAGAGTTGATTTGAATTTACAGGATGGAATTTCAGTAAATAGCAAGACGAATATGTAAATGTGAATTTTTCTGTTAGTCGGGTAATTTAACGTGAAATTCATGGCAATTAATACCTCAAACTTCAAACTTCCAAGACTGCTATCATCAGTGTGGTGTCGTGTTCTCGATTGACGTACGATCAACTCCGTGACATTGTTACCTCTAGTTACTGTTACGTTGCCACCCGTCATCTATCGCGTTTGCAATGCGAAATGAAAAAGAAATTAGGATAGGTAGAGTAAAAAAATTAAAATAAAATCGAGAGGTGAACGACAAACCTCATTTCCACATGAAAATAATGAGTAATGAAATTCACACGTGTTAGTACCTGCTTAGAGTAATCCACCAACTCTGTGTAACTATCAGGACAGGGACGGAAAATATTGAGATCGTCATCAACCTAAAGGGCAGTTATGAATAAGCATTATGACTAAGCCCTAGCTATAAATAAATTTAGTGGTATAAGTTCGCTTGCGCATGTCACCATGATTTACAGATCTGGTACAGGAAAAATACTTGCGTGTCTATTGGCTCGGGGTAATTGTTAAAATGCAAAGTTGACCGATTATTTATCGACGACATTCTAGACATGTTATTGCAATTTCAGAAAGGGGACTGATGGAGGAGGAATAATTAAGCATGCTAATTAAAAAAATAAAAAATATGCTCTATTTAGGAAACTCACCCTTTTGATCATCACTGTCTCCCTCCGATAATCGCTGCTGCATTTTGTCTCAGTTCCACTATCAATTGAACTATCTTTCGAGCCTCCTCCCATCCCTCCACCTCCACCATCCGAATCTATGGCACTACGGGGAGGTGGAAAAGGTATAATTTCATCGCTGTCATAAACTGATTTAACAGTTATTCCATCAGCCTGCTGAACTCTCTGGGCCCATCTTCCCTTTGGCATATCCACTCCTAGAGATCTCACCCCAGACGACACAACAGTCTCTTCATGTGCACTGACACTTGTATTAATTTGTTTCTTCGCCCACTGGGGCAACTGTCCAACACTGAATCGATAATCAATAAGTGACTGCATCGTAGAATTGGCATTTGGATCTAAGAATTCAGGAGGTGGTGGACCAAATGTCTCGTTGTCAAGCTGATCGCTGTCATTGGGTAGAGGTGTTTTTTTACCAGCTCTGATAGCCTGCTGAGCTAATCTTGCTTGCATCGTCACAACCATATCGTGGGGTACTTTCCAGACAAATATACAGCCATCACCACTGGCTGAAATTAAATGCCGACAGTCAGGGCTAAATCTGAGGCCAGTCACAAGCTCGGAGTGTCCCAACATCGTCGCCATGCACTCGCCACTGTAATAATCATAAACGCAGAGAGTTTTGTCTGTGCAGGAAGTCGCGACGTATATTCCCGAGGCATCCAAGACCACTTTAATCAGAGACCCATCTTCTCCGACTGAGCCTTTGAATGTTTTATTGTGTTTGCCAGTTGCTGCGCTGTACACCCTGATATTTCTATCTTGACAGGCGGTCAATACGTGCTTCTGTCCAGAATCCACTTCCATATCGTAGAGAGTGGTTTTACCCGCGACATTGTGGCCTCTGGAGAACTGGGGTGAGCCCCCAGGTGTACCCTGTAGTTGGCGAAAAATAATACTTTTGTCAGCCCCGCACGAGACCATTTGTAATTTATCACTCTGATTTGTTTGATTGAAGAACCTGACAGCGGTGATTGAGGAGCTGTGATCGTCAAGTGTCTGGAGGAAGTCGTAGCCCTCGTCGACGTTGAAAACGTGGATCAATCGATCCCTCGAGGCACTGGCAAGAAGTCGTGGGACATTTGTGGAGAATTTCGTGTACTTGGAGTACTCCAGACACAGAACTTCAGCATCGTGTGCCTCAATTACGCAGATCTCGTCGAGTGTTGATACATCGTGAATTCTTATATTTCCAGATCGATCCCCAGATGCCAATTGTCCGCCGTCTGGACTGATTCTGATGGATCTCACACCATTTCGAGAGTCGTACGAGCTGTCACTCTTGTCAGCTGTTCCGGCGGCTGCTAAATCCAAATCCTTGAGGTACGTCAATTCTTGATCGACGTAGAGAACTTTGAGCAACTCATTGCTGTATATATTACGATTGTACATAGTCTCATCGGGTGGCAGATCTTTCTGGAGATTCCAAATTCTTATTGTATCGTCACTCGAGCACGTGATAAATGAGCCAGGTGGCATTGAATTGGCGGACTCGTTGCCACTGGGGTACATCTCCACTCCCCAAATGCAGGCCGAGTGGTAGAGAAATGAGTGGGACTTTCCAACTCTCCGAATATCACGAATATCCCAGACATAAATACTGTGATCATTGTAGACACACGTTAATTTATTGTTCTGCTCGTCGTAAGCTAGGGCTATTGCATCGGGATAACGCGCGTTTGACGGATGTTGTGACATGTGGTCTATCGACAGACCCTGAGCAACGTCTACACCGAGGTAATGAGTTCTCGGTAATGTTGTTATAAATTGCAGTGTTGTTGGTGAAAAACATCTGATTATTCCCTCGGCGCATCCAATAAATATATATTTCTCACCCACAGCTATGCAATTGGCACTTGTTGTTCTTAATTCTACCCACTTGTCTAATAATCTACGATTATTGAATTCACAAAGAAGGCCTGTTTTTGTTATTGCGTACGTTGAATCCGCCATTTCACCACAACCACATGCAACATCCACAAAATCATTGTTGCGTTGTTCCCCGAGAATTGCTGATCTACCCATGAGGGGCACCGGCTCTTGGTATTTTGCATTGCGACAGTACTCTAGGTACCAAAATTTTACGTGTCTGTTACCAACTGTCACGAAATAATTGCCATTTTCCGCAAATGACACAGCCTTCACCTTACTCGACACTTTGTTCGATGCGACCTTGACGTTATTTCGCCAGTCCCAGACATTAACTATCATGTCGTGCTGAGAGCCCACGGATACGACGTATTTGTTGCTTGGTGAAAATGCCTAGAGATAATGGAATTTATTCTGTTTGAAGTATTAATTATTGTTTATTATAATTATTAGAATTTACCTGAACTATACTGGACTTTTTCATTTCCCCACTGAATTATTCACAATTGAACAGTTACAAGAAGTTTTACAGCCCACGATAATAATACATTTTAATAATGCGCTTTGCTGCATTATCGATAATAATTCGAATGTAAAACAATGAATTACAATTCGGTCGTTTTAAGTTTAATGCGCCAATTTTCTCTGACGTTATAGGGAGTCAGTGAACTCTTGGGTAAAAAAAACCATTCGCCTTCGTTACTATTTACGGAGGATACGACGTGTTACTTCATGGATTTCAACTTAAGTAGGAAAGAAAAGGAGTTCTTCAACTGCCGTAAATAGGAGCTTTTACGCGTCAACACACCCTGGAGAGTAGACGCAAGACATGTGAATACTTACGACACAATTTATTCCATATTTGTGACTGGGAAACTCGGCTATTTGAATGGCATTCCGAGGATCTGAAATGTCCCATACACGGACATTTGGTGTGTGGCCACATTCGCCTGTCACCAGGAGTCGACCATCACCAGATAATGCCAGAGATGTCACTGTTTTTCGTGAGCCATTCAGAACATGGGTCTGCGTATTCTTCCGAGGGTTGAACAAAACTACAGTGCATCTAGAATTAATTATTCACACTTTACGCTAAACGCTCTGCATCTGATGAATAAAATAAAAATAAAAAATACAGCTGCTTGAAAGCGAGCAATTCATTCGGAAGAAAATTGCTAATTTATTCGCAAGAATAGTGCAGCTTGATACAATAAAATGCAGTTATCCATTTTTTAATCTTTTAATATTATTGAGTCACTCAATCATTGAATGGTGCTAAGGATCTATAGATTGTAGATTTCAAGACTTGGCTTTCTCCGTGAGCCTCCCGATCTCGTCACGGTTAATGAATACATGAAATTCAATATACATCGGTGCATAACTCGACTGCGATGACTTTTCGTCGTTGAGGGATTTTTTTTATGACGTTAAATTAAGTGAACGCTACTTCCTGAGTAATGGTTAATCTATGAAAAATTCATATAACTACTCGACTTAATTATTCTCAGAATGAAAATTAATATCTCCATCCGGCCAAATTTTGCATGATTCGCCTAGATTAAGTGGGTCATGAAAGGAAGGGAAAATCACGAGAGCTTTTCACACGACCTCGCTGCACCCAGTCCTTTCAATTTGCGAGTAAGAAAGTTAGATTAATTATTCATTAAAGTCAATTTCCTCGGATGAAAGTCATTAAGATTATTATTTTTTTATTTTTCGAAAATAATTGCAAACCAGTCGGTGACTCTCGATAGTTTGGAAGTCTTCAGACTGACTTTGGTGAGATAATTCATTTCGATTGAATTGCAAGAGCCAATTAAAATGGTAGACTCTATTGAATTAGCATAATTGACAGGTCTTAGGGAGTCGGACATTGACGGTGTCGACAAAAATGGATCTTACCCCGCAGGATAGGCGACTAGGTCACTTGTTGTGTCGCAATCGAGAGCTGCATTACTCGATACAGTCACGCCCAGCACCCGTTCTAATTTGATCTGTAACAAATCAATGTTTTTAATTTAAATTGCCCGGATACCCCTAAGCATCTCTTCCACGAGCATCTCGAGCCTGTACACTCGTTCGCCCCAACTCGTCACCTAAAATTTCTAATCGTTAAATATACCAATCATGACATTCAGTCTCTCAGTCATTGAAACAACACAGTATTACAAATATTCACAGTGTGTGGCCCTCTCAATGCTTCAAGGCTCAAATCTTTCAAACTCGTAGGCTGATGTCATATTCGATACGCGGTTTCTGAATGATTTTCATAAAACGTGGGCATTCATTTGTGTAGGCGAGAATTTGAGATTCCAGCAGGTCCGAACTCCCAGGGAAAATAACATCACGGGATAAAAAAGAAGATAATAAAAAAAAAACGATATATTCATTTGTATGCGAAATAATTGTCAAAGGCTGTTGTATTTTGGTGTTCAGTACTCGTTTTCTTTTCAACTACTTCTTTTTTGTCCTTCTTACAATTTAAATCGACTTCATACACCTGCATACATCACTTATCTGTCCATAAATGGGAAAGAGGGCGTGAAGAAGGCTAGCGTACACAACAAAACTATGCAAAAATAATCGCATACGTGTGTTCTAAGGATAAAAGTGGGGATGGATGATGTAAAAATCTGGATGGCCTGAAGAAGCGATGTCTCAAGACGATTGCATTGCATAACACAAAGTCTACATATTTTCCAAAGATGAATATCAATTTTTCTAAATACTGGATTGTCATCAACACCGAGAACAACTCGCAGCTAAATAAAACGATAAAACATTCTCACAATGTGCGGAAATAATAAACGCGGGAGAAGGTTGTCCCTAGAATAAATACAAACAATTACCTGTGAACGAGTCTATGTACGCAAGAGAAATCCGCGCTGATAAGAGGAGGAAACTACAAAGAACTCTCAAATAAATTATAGAATGATGAGAAAAATCGAAAGATCGAATTTTCGTCATCCCACGCGACTGATAAACTCGCTCGCACATGACATTGAAATTATACATCAATATCTTTCGCAGATGATGCCGCGCCTTTTTCAATGTACCAAGCATTTGTCTATGCAAAGTCTTGTTGAATTTTATTGCTACATTATCTCAGAGTTCTTTCGTAATTAACTCTGTCAATTTACACATGATCTTTCATTCTCACCGGCGGAAGCTAAAGTTTGAATCTACCTGGAAACATTTTTCTTCAGACAATGAAGGCGGAAGAAGGAATCTTGAACCTTATTTGTCATACATTTAGTGACCGTCACCGAAGAAAGAACGAAACGATGGAACTAGGCCGAGGAATAACAACCTACAGCCCGCAGCCAAATGAATGATAAACCTTTCTCTCGGATACAGCTCAAGACAACGCGTAGGATCTTTACCTTTTAAATTTTGTTTATACTCTTTCCTTTTCTGTAGAAATCCCGGTTAATTTCTTTATTTTTCCCCGTCTATTTATTTTCTTTTCCCCATTCTCTCTTTAGCGGCATTACTCCGCATTCCACTCAAGGTGAATATATGGACCGATGAATAATGTATATTTGTCAAGGGTTTTTTTGCACCGAAGATTTTTATATCGACTTACATTATACGCCGGAACGTGTTCTTTATCCCGTATCATTGGGCTGCTGTTTCGCGGCGCAATCAGTGCCATTTTTTATCTTTTGATTTTCCTACTTCACTTGTGAATACACTATTTGCTTCGGTAAGGATAGTAATTGTGGAATACTTTAACGACGATTTCACTACTTCATTCACCATCATACAGGTTTTTTTTTCTTTCTTATTACTCTCGATTTAGCATAGCTCAGGGCTCACTTTAATGGCCGTCCATTATTATTTAATCGAAATTTTACTTCTTTTTTTGGTGTACTGAGGTGAAAAGGTGAAATAGAAAGAGTCACAACTATCAAACGCAACGTGGAACTGCATACTGAACTCTGTAGTATTTCTTCGACGATTGTGGAATCCCCCACTGTTTTCTCCCACTCTTATCCATGAACGTACCCAGGTAAACTCATTAAATCACTACACTTGAACATTATTCCCTCCTTATTACCGATCGCCTTGTGTCCCCCACTATTATCATAATGGCGACGAAAATTTTCCCGCTTTTTATTTTTCAAGTCCGAACGAAACGCGCCAGGAGAATCTACTTACGAAAAACGAGACTTCATGTGTGAATTGTCGTGAATTAAACAAAATTTCATATTCATAGATTATTATTTATCACGTAAAATGAAATGGCGAGACTGAGGTAACGGTTATCATCGGAATTTCGTGGTGAAAAAACACGTGTTCAATTTTATTTATGTATCCCGAATGTCACTTGATTCGTTTGATTCGTAATCGCGCAGATCTGATGGTTTCTTTCGACGGAATATTCCCGAGTCACTGACGTACGATCATCTTCTCAACCAGAGGAATTGCTTCGAAAGCCGACGCAGGGAGCAGCAATAAGAACAATCGATGAATCGTACCGTTAGTCAGTGGTACAGGAAATCGGATCGACACGCGTGTCGAGACCGATACGCAGTTGAGTTCGTAACCGATAATTCACGGGAAGAAATACGCACGCAAATGTCAGTGATTTGAAAGCCAAAAAAAACAACGCTATCGAATTATTTCCATCTCGAATTGCCCAATTATTATTCATAATTCGAGAAATTTAGGGTATAGCGTACTCACCCGATCTTGTATCTTGATATTTTCCTGGCCCCGTTTGAGATTCGGAGCTCGGAGTATTTTACTGGTCAATGGGGGCTCCATGTTTAATAACAGTTCACTCAACCGCGTGTACAATTTCCTCTTCAGTCCATCCGATTCTCATCATTCATGCTGACTCCTCTAGACCATCGCCTGATGCCGATCCAATATGACTCCAGTGGCTGGCTGGAGAAATAAAAAATCAATGTAAAAAGATAATCAAATATTTTGGTTTTAGTCATGAATATTCATACTCTGCCCCACCTATGGCTCATTCGTGCCCCTGGGTAATCGATGGTCTGCAATTTCTAGACGTGAAGCCTTCAGTCCTGTCCCACAAAACGTCTGAGCAAAAGGCACCACGAAGTCACGATTCTCTCGATATACTTCAATTCACATTCCTTCGACGACTGAAGCATTCTGATCGATAATAGAGATCATCTACCTGTGGAGATATCGCAGGTGCAATAATAAAATTCCAGGAATAAAGCGATACGATAAATTTCAAATTTATTTTCACTGCTGAGGTTCATACGAATATTAATATGACTTTTCATTTGGAGGCAATCATCCGGAAAGTTACTGATGTCACCAGTCCAAATCTGTACCGGTCTTCATGGCAAATGGTGCATTACTAAACGATCCATTCTATTCTAAGCAATAAACCTAGCTCTCAAAGTAATTTTATTGAAACTAGATTCGATTTAAGGTGGAACTATTTTTTTCTCGGCGATTCATTCACCTGGAATGCACAATTGTTTTTTTTTTAGATAAATAGCAATTGAAATGAATTGAGGATAATTGTGGATGTTATCTACATTGCGCTACCAATTCATTCGTTCTGAATCGGTTCGTCATCGACCGATGACCACTGTGATTTAATCGCCTGAAGATGATTAAACAATACATACAGATTTTATTGTATCGAACATTTGAGAAAAGTAAACGGCATTCGGAGCGTGAGAAACATGATGACCTGCAACGTTCACCTCTTGGAGCAGAGGAACTCCTGGACTCTAACGCACAGGAAAAAAATATTCCCATAGTTATCCGTTTGAGTGTTGAAAAAAAAAATCACGTATCATACCAATTAAGTGGAAACATGAAAAGCAAAGGCACCGGGGCACACGTTAACGAATCCATCAGCTATTTTCTAGTCTCCATAACTCCAGCATATAATAGGCTTAATGGGTTATTCAGTTATGAATATTTTTTCCTCTCTAACTTTGTGGTGAATATTAACGGAATTTCCTTCTCACTTCGACAACTTTTTGCTTATTGTTTGATACTTGTGAAGTTCACGTTTGTCCCGGGGAAAATACGTGATTCGACTTCGGTCCTTTCACATTTTTTTTCTCCTATTGCTGGCATCAAGTCAATCCGTTCCCTTCACTCGATTCAACGATTGCAGGAATGGATGAGCCACCTGAATCCTACGAGAACTACCCAATGTCAAGACCCCGGGGAATTTTCACATCAGTATTCGATTGATTCGAGGAATGGGAAAGCCTTGATAATTTTTTTTAATGCACCTGACAACTCGGAAATCTTCAAACGCGCGTCGATCAATGCGTGTCTGATACAATGGAATCCTTGGAATTCTATTTCGACTACCCATTTAGAAACTTCTAAGTTTAAAATGCCTTTTTTCGAGTTTCTCTTATTTTTGCTCAAATGAATATTTTAATCTACAATTCAATCAGCTCTCATTATTTAATTCCTCCAGACAAAATTTTATAGTTAGGTTAGAGTTTTCCTCTAAGCACAACAAATTCAGAGAAAAACTATTGTTTAATATTTAAACAGCATCTAATGATTACTAAAATGATGTCAAATTTTTGTGGTTTAATGGATTTAAAAAAAAAAATTAATTGAACTCAATTGGTGGATTAATTCCTAATTGATAAAGCTTGTTTATTAATGAATTATAAATAAATAAATTAACTTCTTACCTGTCTCTGTAGAAATCGTTTTCCTGATGAATTACGAATAACTTATAATTTATTGCACTTGCGTCAGTAGATAAAATTCAGGTTAGCACAGGTAAAACACTTGTTCTCACAATTTCACACAAAACACTTCTCCACTATCACGTATTCAATAAAAACGAGAAAAATGGCACTGAATGGTATTGAATAGTACATTTCAGATGAATACCACAACCGATAATTGACACACTGTGTAGGCACCATTGACTGAATCAACACTAAACTAACTAATTACGACAGTGCGGGTAATTCGATTGCGATCGTACGATTAATTGTACGTACAGCAGTTGCTCGTTATCTTTTGTCTCTTCTCTCTATTAGTGATCGGATAATACAATACATACTAGAAATTCCCTTGACTACCGTTGGATTCGTCGCATTGGTTGATACGATACCCTATGACAAGTACTTTTGAGTACTTGCCTTCAGTCTCACCTTCTGTCATAGACAAAGTACTATTTAGAATGAACATTTGCCACAAAGAGAACAGACTAGAGACTAGAGTAGAGGCTCAGTCAAAGAGGATTAAATGAAGATTATCTTTTGTATTACCTGAGTTAGCTAATAAATATTTAACCAGTTCTAACCCAGAAGAATTCATAATATAGTAAGCCTAACCAGAATTACTATACCATCATTGGGTGCCGCTCCCTCTTTCTCTTGGGGTGAGGTACTACAATGCCGCTGGGGTCACTCAAACCCCCAGACCTGAGCCTGTACTTCAGTCAATCCTCTTTGGATTTACCTATGAGAACTTATTGCTTGTGTTTTATTCTGTTGCCTTTCGCTATTGCTTGTACTTTAGTACTTTGTGCCACCTTTTGGGCCCATTCCTCACAGATGGAGTTACTGATTTGAGAATTATTTTTGAGGTTATAACACCCTCAGCGTGTGCTCCCAACTGCTCCCAAGCCTCTGAATCGGCAAAGTAATTTCAATCCTATTTTTCTACGATTAATTTACGTCCTCGTCATGGAGTGCGGTGACTTCTTGGAATTTCAGGTATTTTTCTGAGAAAAGAGATGCCTCCAGATTTTTTCGGTTCTCTTTTCCTATTTTTATTGGTGGGTTGATTTTTTGATAATTATGAATTAATTAATGTTCGGCAGGATGCACTCCAGAAAATGCGACAGATAGATGATAAAATAATTTACCTGTTGAATACAACAATTCCTACGGAATCGTTTAAGGCTCAGGTAGATGCAACAGCGAGGTGCAAGGATTTATTTCATCAGATTCAGACGGGTCACTCGCAACGGGAGATAGCTATTAAAAAATGTCTCAATACAACGCGAGACAAAGTGAAGAAGTTGAAGGATCAGAAGGATAATAATCCTGATGATATTTCCCTTCTGAAGACCCTTAGGAAGGAGCAGAACAATCTCCGGATGCTCGAGTCTGAATTGAGTGTCGAGGAAGTCGTCAAGAGCCGCACGAGCAAAGTCTACCACGAGAAATGTCGGGGGTTCTATAAACCGAATGAATGAAACATTTTGTTATTCTATTGTTTTTAGACAGACTTCGACTTGTTTTCGTGGATTTTGTAGAAACGAGTTGGCCTGATAGATAAATAGAAAATATTTCGTTTTGATTCAGTGCAGAGGTGGTGAAAAACGATAAGCCGAATTTAACATTTTTCATATCGATTCATCTCGTAACCCATTGATTCCATGTGGAAACGTTAGAGACCTTTTTGGGAGCTGATTTAATTTCTGACAAAAAAGTCCTCTGAGGTTTTCTTCTGTGAAATTAAGGGTGTCGGAGAGCAATCCATCTTTGATGAGATCGTAAAATTCAATTTGTCGATTTTCCACTTTTTTATTGAATTAAACCTCAAGATTCTTCCCCTGGGGATAGTTGATTACTTTTGCAGATTTTTCCTGCATTTGTCGACAAAACATAGGAGGAAGGTGAAATTCATTGTTATCATATGTTGTAAATACAAACGGATTTTTAAGGAATTGTGTGGATGTTTTTTATGAAGAGAGGGGATGATTTAATTTCCTCTAAAGTGGCGTTGATTCCAATGATTGAGAATTGAAAAAACCAGTTTGATTTGTACATAAAATATTTTCAATAGCCTAATATCAGTAATTGAAAAAAAATTCTTCATCAAAACAGTGAGAATTACCAGAGGAAGCATCACTAGGGAGGTACTAAAAAATCAGTTAAGGATTGGACGATTATTGTGTTTTTTTTGCTGAATCTTCAGTAAGTTTCTGACGGAACTCTTCGGTTATTTGTTTGCGATAGTCTTCGCGAGTATAATCCAAGGTTTTCGCGTGTTCCTGCTGTGCCTTTTTACTTGTCACCACAATATAAAAGGCGTACAGTATCGTCACCACCATCATTATATTCATTGCACGAATTCTCGCTTTACTCATTGCACTCTGCATTATATCGTCTCTAAAGAATTAATGAGAAATTAGTGGCTTATTTTGCCTTGCACCAATTCACTATGGAATGGCGTAATAATACAGAACAAATACCGAACGAATTGACTAACTTACGGGACATATTGTGGCACTTGATCTTTGGTAGGAAATTTCTTCATCGTCACAAGAATCCATTTGTCAAAATTCGTGACTTTGTGTTTAAAAGTCCCTGGAATAACAACAGAATATGAAGTGAAATTACAAGCGGTTTTCCGCGTCTTTTTTATATTTTAAATACCTAGCACAGTATTTTCATCAGTTTTGTTTACTGTGGGTTTAGAATCTCTCAGGAGTCTGCTGGATGAAAAATTCCTGAGAGGTTTCAAAGAATTCGTGGAGCGGAGGGAATTCCGCAGGAATCTGCCAAAATCAACAGGTTAGGATTTAATTTCCTTCTCCAAGATAATAGCGAATGGAAAAAATCGAGAATATGGATTGAATAGTGAAGATAAAATGCTCTAAGGCCAATAAATTGATGCTGACCTGCAAGTCACCAAGTGATTCATAATATCACGTCAAAATAATATCAATGAGATTTTTTGGAGCCGAATGCTGACTGCACATCAGCTGATTGCTGCCGCTGCTGTTGCGCAGGTCCATATGGACAGCTCTCTCCACCTATCGTTTCCTCGTGAAACATAAATTCTATCGGAGGAAATTTGCAACGTGCAGAGTTACCTCAGTGTTTCATTTTTTTTTTCATTCCGTCTTACCTGGATTTTTACTCATGAACGAGCAATTACAGGGAATAAAAAAATGAATTAGGTCACCGGTATTATTGAGTCTAATATTGTAACGTCAGGTGAAATATTGAGTGGAGAATTTAAATTGTTGATTGAGATTGAAAAATTGTGGGTGATTCATATGCAGAGATTTTTGACAAAGTGCAAAACATGGCTGAGAATTTGGGGAAACGACCGTCAAAGGGAATTTTGAAGACTTCGAGTAGTTTTGACAGCCACGAGGCACCGAGGTGAGTAATGTTTATTTATAAATTCAGCACGAGAAAATGTCATGGGAGTATATTTTATTTGGTTATCTAGACCGAACAAAGAAACAAAGTGGGATGAGATGAATATCATTGCTACACTGCATCCAGCAGACAAGGATTATGGACACATGAAAATTGAAGAGCCAAAAACTCCGTACAATTATGAGGGATTTGATAATAAGCACGAGGACGATGAATTGGACTCCTCGGTTATCACTGACAAGTGAGTGAGCGATGATTTATATTATTTAAATAATTCATTGGAATTAATTCCATTTGCGAATTCGATCGATGGGTCTCTCGCATTTTTATGGATTTTTCTTGGGTTTCAGACTCGCCAGGAGCAGCAAACCGAAAATATTTGAGGAATCGAGTGACGAGGAGGATGAAGAGACTCCAGAGGAGCGAGGTAACATTCCATTTCAATGATTGAGATCTATTATTAATCTGGGAGTGGGGAAATTAATCCGGAAAATGAAATGGGAGGGGCTGAATAGTCATTTCAAATTAAATAGGTAGACTACGTGGAAATTTTCCACTGGATATTTACTCAGAAATTACCTTGCCCCAATTAATTTCGATAACGAAGTGGTAGTCGCCTTTTTAAGGAACATCAATAATTGATAAAACTAAAATTAAACTCGCCTGGGTTTGCCACTCCGATGTTAATGAAAAATGAAAAATGAAAAAAAAATTTAATTACTCTCAGAGAAACGAAAAGCCTTCGAGGCGAAGCGAAGAGGTCACTACAGGGAATGGGAGGCAGTCCAGCTGGCTCGGAAGAAACTCCTCGAAGAGGACGAGGACGAGGACGATGACGAGGAGCTCGATGACAGTCAACCTCGAGACGAGGAGAATGACAGCATCCCCGATAACCAGAGTGGCACCCTCCAGAGCACAAAGTGCGTGTCCCCTTGTGAAAGTGATACTCAGTCGGGATTAAATTCACCACAATAAACTCTATCCCTCGTTCTGCCAAACTCCCCAAGATGCATTGAATTTATTTTCACTCCTCGACGTAAAAAAATACAGGTGTAATGCATAATGAGGTAGTTAATAGCAGCGTAATTAATTAAAATGGACGCTTCCATTCGAAAAACTTCTTCCATTAAAACTTGATGCTCGTTTTACTAGAGGGCAAGTTGTATAACGCAACGAAATTAGACTGAGACATTTGAAATTGGGAAGAAAATGTTTCTCTTCGGGAAATTCATTACTAAATTAACGTACATCTGTAATATTGACTAATTAGACTGTATGATTATTTATATTTTCATTTTTGCAGAATTATTGTCGAGTAATTACGTACATGAGTAAATTTTACGAGTAGAGTATCTAGACAGAGGTAGAGTTAGAGTGAATAATTGTGAAGAGATTATTAGGAAATCAGAGCAGAACAGATGAAACGAGTAGATGCTGGCGATAGAATAAATTAGAAGTGGTAGGTAATGATAATTTTATAATGAATAATTATAAAATTATTTGATTAAGGTGAGTTGTTCCGTGAAATTCGGTGGAGTCGATCAAAATATCGTAATCGATATTTCGTATATGTTGATCGATAGTATAGGATGTTGTATGTGATAAAAATTTGATGGATTAAGGATTTATGGTAGATTATTCGTTAATTTCTGTCGATCGTGGAGTAGCATGTGATGTATTATAGTAAAATGCTTTGCGATATTTTCGAAAATTGAGAGCATATTTTTCACCCATCCTTTGCCGACAATTTGAATACGTTAATTTGCTAAATGTGTACAATAAATGAGTCAATAGAGTTATTTGTGATTGGTGAGAGGGAATTAGTGGCCTGTTGTACAGTTTGAGTTCCACACGCATTGATCATCTGAATCATTTGAGATTACACTCGAAAAAATTTGGCTGAATTTTCGGAAAAGTAGAAACATCTATAGAATCTTAGGATTCTACAACTGAAAATTCAAAAAAAATCTGACCGAGAGGAAGAAATATGAATACAAATAAAAGAAAATTGAGGAAAAAATTTTGAAGAGTGTAATATCCCCAGAATAACGAACAGGCTGGAATATTGAGTATCAGAGATTGACAGTTTTATACTCGACCATTAGCTTTAGAATCATCACAAAAAAAATGACCGATAAATATGACGAGTATTGGATTATCCAACAGGATGGGCTGCTCAAGTAGAAAAGGGACCTCATGTCTGGGCTGTTGCTCGTCACGTAGAAGAGGAAGCCCGAGGTCGGTCTGTTGTTGTGGTGGGTTATCGTCGTACCGTAAAAAATCTAACGAATGAGAAGAAAATCGTCCAAGCGAAAGCAAGAAATATCATCTCAATGTTCTAAATCAAAAATCATGTAAATGCAACGTGTAATAAAAATGTCATATTGATAGTGTTACATCGCCGTCCTTGAGATTGTAATTGAAATAGAAAAATTCATTGTCACTAGCTGACTGGCCTAGACTGTCCAGTTAGGGCCGGGAACATTTTACTCCTGAGCAAGAGATTGTGTTCACTTGCACCTGATTTTTTAGATGAAGCGCAGATATAAATTAGAAGACATGGGTGTCGTTATCCACCAGTGAATATTTAGGTATTGTATGATTCATTTGTAATGATCAGATGGGATACGAAATGAAAGATTGTTCAATATTGTATGATGGAAAATTGAAATATAAATTCAACATAAAAAAATCAAATCCCTGACATTCCCACATTTTTTAAAAATTACTGCAATCGCTTTTGGGTCTTTTTAGGCGCTGATTTCATCGAGAAGAAATCATGAGGTAAAACTCAATTGTCGAATTTTCGTTATTACATCCGTCAGTACTGTTGAGTCATGACCACCTGCCTTTTCAAATTCATTTTTTTTATCTCAACCTGTCCGCACTTATCTGTATCCATAAAAAAACGTTTTGTTATCGATCCCACGGTTTCGTGAATATAAAGCACAAATATCTTTCATCGTGATACATTGCGTGTGGCTTTCCACTTGGACTAATCATTTTTGCTAGTGCACTGACCAATACTCGGTAAAGTGCTCGCAGATAAGCCCTCGACCGGTAGACAAGTCATCGAGAACACGCGCAAGTAGTTGGCTGTTAACTTGCAGGTGATAAGCAAGTCATACTCTTACCCAGAATACAGTGTCTTGTCAATGATAAACAATTCAGTACTCGGAATAACAACTGCCTTGGGGAATAAATACGTTACTGAGAATAATTAAATCCGTGGAATTCATAATTCATCGGTGGTAATATTCCTGCAATAATATTCGTAACGACTTTGTTAGTAATTAATGTGAATTTATCTTTGTGCCGACGATTTCTAAGGAGGTAAATCACTAGCTCGTTACTAAACATAATAATAATTATTTAATCAGCCGTAAATATGAAGGACTTAATGATGAAAAATGAATTGAGAATTCAATTGACAATTCAATTCGTAGAGAAATTGAAGTGATGATGTGGAAATTGGATCCATTGCGAAGGGGAGATGAACGAATCGGAGAAGTGCTGGGGACTAGAGTATATTATAATTATTACAATTGAAGGGGTGTTATCAGTGAATTAGAGTCCACTGTCAATCATAGATAATGATCGGTTTTTTTCCGCGATCGAAATTTTTTATTTTAATTTTTTTTAACTGAGTATAAAATTATCGGACCCGGGCGGTTATCGATACTCCCATTACGTAATCATGAGACATTGGAATGGGCATGAAATGTACCGAGAGAATTGGCGGTTTCAAGGTCACATTAGTTGATTCGTATCATTGTCATTGCTCGTAATATATTCCGTTCATTACTTTGTTGTCAGTTCTCCGCTTATGTCCGGTATTTTGTTGTTTCACTAAACTATCAATAAAAATTCCAATTCTCAATAATTATAGATTTTTTCAAAATCAATAATTCATTTAATTGTGTTTAATGAATTTTGTGATGATCCGGTAATTTTTCATTTGTGAGTCGATCTCATTATTCTCGGTTGTCGATTAATTCTGTTCAACTCGTGGAATCAATATTTATTTAATTGAAGATCTACGATGAGTGTTCGAGGATTGACCGGGGAATTGAGTAAAGTAGCAAAAAAGGAACTCAAGGAAGACGAGAAACGGATTGTTGAGCATGTGAAATATATCACGGAGTGGCTGAAGAAACAGCCGCACATAAATGCTCGGGTGGATTCGCAATGGCTTGTGGCTTTTCTTCGAGGGTGTAAATACAGCCTGGAGAGGACCAAGGAGAAACTTGATTCATTTTATACAGTAAGAACGCACCTTCCGGAGCTATTTCTGAAGAGAGATCCCAAGGAACTGATTATTCGAGAGGTTCTTGACTTGGGGTGGGTACATCACTTACGACAATCGTTATCCCTGAAATTATCGAAATCCAATCTGATCATTCATTATCGGTTCTTCTCGATAATTTATCTAATCGATCATTGAGAGTTCAAGGGGCAATGTCACATGCTTAATTCTCTGCTGGTTTTTTAAAATATTTTTACAAATAATATTAAATTGTTTTTTTTTCCTGTGGTTTTGAAGAATTTACTTGCCACTGCCTGATCCAGTGACCCCGGATGGTCCCAGAGTGATTCTAATGCGACCCTGTCAATTCGACGGGAAGAAATACACTTATGCTGATATCCTCAAAGTTTGCTTCATGATCATGGATTTTCTACTCCTCAAGGACGATCGGTAGGTCAACAATTTCCTCATGACGACAACAATTGCATTCCCGCACGTACGTTACTCATGGATTGTCCATCGGGATAAAGCAGAAAAAAAATGAAATAATGCATGCAATGTCCTTGGCGAAATGCAAGGCTCAATGTTGCAGGTCAGATTAGCGTTCTCGATCTAACTGGGAGCAGACTTGAGCACGCGAGCCAGTTAACACCGTCCCTGATGAAGAAAACTGTTATGGCCTTTCAGGTAAAATTTCACTCCGACCCGGGGGGTAATAGCGCCGTCGAGTAATTGTTATTGATTTTTTTTTATCTCAACATTGGTTTACAGGAAGGATATCCCATAAAAACCAAGACTTTGCACTTTGTCAGTCCACCACCAACGTTCGATGTTCTCTTCTCTGTCTTCAAGACGTTCATGAACAAGAAGTTGAAAGATAGGGTGATTTTTTAAAATTTTTAAACTGGTGTTGAGGCGCCTCCAGGGGAAAATTTTAATCATGGAATAATGAGGATTGGTTCTTGCAGATAATGGTGCACAAGGATCCAGAGGATGTCTTTGAATATATTCCAAGGCACGTCCTGCCATCAGACTACGGTGGCAAGGCGCCTTCTGTAGCCGATCTAACTCGTAAGTCATGAGCATCAAACTGATCAATTGAATTCAAAAGATTCTGCAATGAATCTTTAGAATTGTGGGAATTTTTATTTCAGTGCAATGGAAGAATGCTGTGCTGGACCATCGAGACTGGTACCTGGATGATGGTAAATATCAAGTTGATGAATCAACACGTCCAGGAAAAGCGATAACAACCCTCGACCTCTTCGGCATGGATGGTAGCTTCAAGAAGCTGGAATTCGATTAAACTCACGATGAAAATTTGCCTCTATCATTCACACGCTCAAAGTACATGGTACTTCCACAAACATGTGTTCACCACTCGTAGTCAAAACTCGTAGCTGATCTCGTCAACATTGCGTAAAGGACGAATTACATCCACTACTTTAGCACGCCCACCACGCAGTACAGCGTTACCTTTTCTTCTACTGGAAACTTCAACCCCTGAAGAACGAAAGCTTGTGGGGAAGCTGGTGGAAGCGGGTGTGTCGTGCGTCGTCGGCAAGATATTATTAAGGACGTGCTTGGAATCACCTATCATATAATAACATTATCGTGTCGTTCCGTACGACACGATCCCGAGGACGACGAGTGGACGGGCATTAAAATGAGGAGGAATCTTGGTGAAAACGACTACGTGGGTAAATTGTCTCCTCCTTCATATTATCAATATCATTCGGGAAAAGATCCACCGTGGGAAGATTCTCACATTGATAATTCAATCCCAATATTTTTAACATCATCCCCATCTCTCAATTTATATCAAACAATAAATCGACTTGGTATCACCACTGGTGGTTGGACAGGAAGAGACCCTTGAAGATAGTAGCCCTAGTTGCAGAATTTCGCAACAGGTGTCAGTTTTCGTATCTCTGTTGTATTTTTATCAATTATTCAATTCCTCATTCATACCTTGCCCGAATAACAATATTTTCCATTATTATTTCGTTTTATTCTCCCACTAAATTTCCTCAATAACTATTCGAATTATCTCATAAGATATTCCTTTAGAATGTAATTACTATTTTTACGGGAGCTTACTTTGTGCCAAATGGAATACGTGTTGAATAATAATGAAACAATAAGAAATAAAAATGAGTGAAGATAATTTCTATTGCTCAATGTTTCAACTACATTCCTCGCATTCCTAGCATCTCTTGCATCCCTCACATTTTTTCCTGATATTTTTCAGCTGAGGAAAAAAGGCATTTTGAGTTATTTTTTTAAATTTTTCAATGAACCTTTTCTGTTGATGTGGAGCCGCAAAATGTTTTCATTTGATGAATTTCCTGAATTGTTTTTGGAGGAATTAATGTTGATGATGAATGATATGGTATCACTGGAGTAAGTGTTGTGGTAGCAAGAATGGAAGTACGATGTGGGCGTGGTGGGGCGGAAGTTCACGTGATCCTAGCATGCCACCCCTTTATGCTACATGGTCTACCTGGTGGTTGTTGGTGATTGGTGGAGCTTGCAGCGCACCCCGCATTGGTGTCCCCGTCTTCATTCTTCATTCATTGGTGATCTGCCCTAGACAAGTGTTGAGAAAGATGATGATTGACTATTGCATCCAGAAAGATTCACTCATTGCTCATTAATCTGTGGTTTTTTCTGTTGTTTTTAACGAATAAAACAATTAATCACGATGAGACAATTGCATGCACTCGAGGATGATTGAAGACATCTGGACTTATCATGACCAACGGATCATTCACAGACGACTGGACATGTCCTTGAGGCCCACGACGAGGCGTTAACATTCCAGTGTTATTTCCGTATGGCAAAACGCGTTAAGTACGTTAAAACGAATCGCTCAGGTGTTTCGTATGTCTCGTACTGCGTTGACCTCGGTCTCAACTACATGTTTCAACTCTGGTGATAGTGTACGCGAGCTGGCAACTAATGTGACACCAAAACTCCTGAGGAATCTCCACGATAAACACGAGAATTTCGGCCCGACGAGATGGAGAGCACTCGGACAAATATTTACACCACTAATTATCAATGCTCATTGCAACTCGAAATAATCCGAATAAAGAGTGTATCATGTTGAGGAAATTATCCAATGCTTTGGATCTGATTAATTATTCGAATTATTAGAATCATTGGAATTATTAAAATTATTATAATGCCCCAATGTCTGGCGATCGTGCTGATTGAGAGATTACGCTAGTGGCATGTGGAATTTTCAGATGAAAAAAAAAATAATATTGTGGAATGCTAATTCTCAACGGATATGACTACAGCTAGTCTGGAATGCTGAGGCTATCGCATATTTCACGGGGAATTACTCGCATTGCGTAACCACACGCTCATCTTGTGGTGAAGTGGATCACCTGTGACATTCCTCGCAGGGGATTGCTTATCCAGTTTTTGCGTGATAATGCTAATGACTCTGGCGATTGGAAAAGTAGGCGATTGAGTCGGCCGTAATTATCAATCTATCGGTCTTTTTATTTTTCATCGTTTCTCGGAGTAGTTGCAGAGGTGAAAGTCATTACATATGCACCATGTGGCGGGCTTCCAAGATCGTAAGTGTTTTAATTGATCCTCGAGGGGCTCGAATTTTTTTTTTCCGGATGCACATACATCTTGCTACGTGTATTGGCAGACCTAGTGGCGCTGGAATGTTACGCTGACATAATGAATAGAGTTAATACTTCATTTTAAAATCAGAATTGATGTGCCTGTCGATATTAAGCGGTTGACTCTGATGTTAATTATCTGGGCGATTTTAATAAAGATATCGTAAACCAGTATTTCGTTTTGTATTCCCTCTAGGGAATTACCTATTTATCATTCAAATCTGCCTCTCACGTTTTTAAATATTGCTGCGGAATTTGACCCGAAAAAAAGAATGGTCAATTTAACTATGAATTATTCCGATAGCGCAACTTTTATGGCTGTTATTATGCGCAGGATAAAAATGATAAAATAATTCTGTTGAAAATGCGTAATTGGGTGGTGTAATTCCGTGGAAGGCCGAGTAATGAAAATATCGTATGGAGAAGTCGGAAGCCAAAGGGACTTTATGTTTGGCATTGCAATTGGCCGTGTCCGTGATTCTACACGTACCTTTCGGTGAACGTTAACTCGTACTGTACACCAGACAAATACCAGGTAAATATCGAGAGTGGGGTTTTGCAGGAAGTTAATGCCAGTTGCAACTGTTAGTTGTATACAAAACCCCACCATTAGCTCACCTGTCAGTCAATTGGCTTAAAAGGCACTGTACCGAACCATTGAATACTCAGTTCGGCACTCCACGTGCCCGACACTCGTGGTCTGTATCCAATTATTTTTTCTTCATTTTTCTATTTCCCATTGAAAATTCAATATTTCCGAATCAACAGCCCACGTCTCACCGACAAATTCATTGATCATTTTGTCATTATCTCTGACATACGAGAAGTGAAGATTTTTCAATGCAATACGTAACGAGTGGTAATTGAAAAAATGCATTTGAAGAAAATATTACGATGTCTGCGTCATACTGATGAACCTCCAGTCGCTTTGGACATCATTGGTGGGAAGGAAATTGAAAGTCAACGGAGTGTTTCTGAAAAAGGCAGTCAGTGGTTGCAGTTTACTGCAGCAATCAGCGGTAAGCTATTGAACATTTGCTGATAGTGGCATTGAGGAATGTTTAGTGGAATTAACGGGCACTGGGTCACCATTTCCAATCGACTCGATCACGTTAGTAGTGAAAAAGATTCACTGCTATGAAATCAGATCAGAGATCGAGTCGAGGATATTATGAGAAGTATAAAATCATATTGGAAATAAAAACGGAGTCATAATGGATTGAGACGAATACAAAAAATGGTAATGCGCGTGAGATCTGTAACTCGTTTGCGTAACACAAATAATTGGATCCACATAATACATATTTCACGGTACACGTTCGGTATGATCTGTCAGTGCAGACGAATTAGACTGAAAAATCGATGGATCATCGACTTCATGGATGGATTCATAACGATTCAATTTTTGACGGTGAATTTTACGAGCAGAATAATTCAGTCGCGAATGGAAACCGGAGATAAGTCGAATTTAATATTTTTTTATTATCAATTTATCCCGGGGCTTTCGATTTATTAATATTCAGAGAGAAAAAAAATATTCTTACACTTCACCCTGAAATCAGCGTTCTCTTGCGGTCTCTATTTTTTATTTGATTGAAAAAATCGACCTATCTTTATCGCTCTGCTATTAAATTGACACGCGACAATTCCACATGTGAGGAAACAACTAAATAATTGCGCAATGCAAAAGATCACCATCGACACTTGATTCCCTGAATGCTAAGTTACGTGAATCAGAGAATAGCGTTTAATTACATGAAATGGATTGACTAGCTGAATCGGCCGATTACCCCTTTCAATCAGAAAATAAATAAATCGGTGATGCAACGATAAACACTAAATATTTCCTGTTTCCATTAACGTGACACCGATCGGAGAATTTTCGCAATTGGCAAGCCGTGAAATTCGGTAATAATTTGTAGTCGCGACACGTGATGTGGGCGCAATGAATATGCAGAGTTCGAGGAAAAGACTGTCATAAAAAATTTGCGATGTGATTCTAATAATATTCCCGCCAAGGAAAATGAATACAAGTGAGACAAGTGCGTTCTAATTACCGATTCACTCCGAGATTTCCCCTTTCAATCATTTCCCCCTGAATTTACCACTAAGAGTCACGGAAATTCCGAGTCTTTTCCCCAGGAGTTTCTTTGAAATTCTTGTGTGATCGATGGACAGGAGGATAAATGTGCATTTTTTTTTGCCAGCTTGCCTGGCTGTGATAGGATGTGGTGGTCATCTCGGATGGACATCTCCAGCTCTGCCCTACCTCACTGGCCCAGAAATGGCGAATCCGATAACGAAGGGCGAGGGTGCCTGGGTGGTTTCCTGCTACACTATCGGGGGAATCGTAGGTTCTCTCCTGACACCACTTGTCCTGGACAGAATCGGAAGGAAGTACTCGCTGCTGACCTTCGCACTTCCCCAGGTCGCAGGTTGGGGTCTGATAATCGCAGCTAAAAAGCTGATAGTCCTCTACGTGGCGCGTTTTATCGCTGGAATCGGCCATGGTGGAATTTTCAACTTGATCACCATTTATCTCGGTGAAATAGCCGATAAGAATATCAGGGGAGCCCTCGGTACATTTCTCAAGGTCTCAGCCAACATTGGAACACTCTTTGTCACAGCTGTTGGCGCTTATATGCCGTATTGGCAATTAAATCTCGTCTCGATATCCGTGCCCATCATCTTCATGATCACATTCGCGTTTATGCCTGAGACCCCGTATTTTTACCTGATAAAGGGAAGGACCTCGGAGGCTGAGAAAAGCCTCATGACCCTGAGGAGACTCAAGAATCCAGAGAGCGTGCGGGAGGACATAAAAATAATGAAGGTAAGGAGTCCGACAGCTGTTTATTTTATTTCTCTGAATTTTCCGGAAAAAGGCTTTGATGTCTCTCTTTCTCTCTCTCGAAAAAGAGTCCAGGAAATTCCAAAGTTTCTCGGGAACTCTAAAATTTCAGATTAACAAATAAAATTTTTCAAAGTCCCAACACTAAATCCAGTCCTTAATGGTGTTGACAGCAAGCCGTTGAGGAAGGGGAGCGCAACAAGAAGAACCTTTTCAAAGAGCTCGTGCGAACGCGAGGCAATCGTCGAGGTCTCCTGATCCTTCTTGGCCTGAAGGCAACACAACAGTTCTCAGGACACATGGCACTTGTAGCTTATACCCAGGAAATCTTCTCCCACAGTGGCTCATCCTTGCCACCGGAGCAGGCAGTTGTTGTCCTCGGTGTATGCCAATTAGTCGCTGGTTTTGTAGCAGCTGGACTGGTTGATCGTCTCGGTAGACGATTCCTCATGTTGCTCTCAGGTCTATCAGCAGCAGTGGCTCTTGTAGCCGTTGGTGTATTCTTCTACCTCAAGTATCATCTCCAGGCGGATGTCTCCTCCATCACGTGGTTGCCGATAGCAGCGCTGATTGCCTACGACGTAATGGAAGTACTCGGTATTGGTACACTGCCGTACGTGCTCCTCGGGGAATTATTTCCAACGAGTGTCAAGGGCACTGCTGTCGCCCTAGGTATTGTCGTCGGATCGGTATTTGCGTCCCTCGTTGGTCTTGGATTCCAAGCGATGAATACAACTGTAGGAATTCACTGGACATTCTGGATATTCGCTATATGCTGCGCCATCGGGACTTTGTTCGTTTATTTCATAACACCTGAGACCAAGGGGAAGACCCTCGAGGAGATTCAGCTCAAGCTCAATCCACCCAAGAGCTCCCAGCCTGCTTTACCTTGAATTATGGGGCTTTAGAGATTACTCAGATATCTGTGATACATGTTCTTTAATAAATTATTTATTTTTTTGATATTATGAGGGATGTTCGGGATGACGATCTGTTCAAGTCTTTCATATTGCAGGAATTTTAATAAATACTGTTGTGAAAATAATCTCTCGTCTTTATTTATCCTGTTCTTCGTATTCTCATATCTATGGATAGACGTGCTCATCTCAATTGTTGCATTTTGTCTACTCCTCCGCGTATGTTCTAGCAATAAATAAATACAAAAGAATTAAGATATTTCTATCACGTAGAATATAGAGTGAGGAAACAGGCGGAATTTATGAAGTCCTCCCAGAGGGCCATCCCGAAAATGGGAATCAACTGTGCCCCTGGCATGGCGGATAATTTAATCTCGAGGTGCCTTAATTCCCATCTATATTTTTCGGTGTTCATCTTTGTTTCTCGCATGTAATTTTTCGTTATGATTTTCGTGATGATATTTTCCCAGTAAATCAGTCTCGTTTTGTTTTTAACGTATGATAGCTGGCGTTGAGAATGAGTAACAATTACCAGGTGACCTCGGGTGTTAGAATTATCTCACATCAGACAGCAAAACTAATTGATGACGTTAGTGCGAACGATCAGAATCTGTGGAATGTTAGTTGGAAAAATCCAACTCGAAGGCGTTAATTTACGAGGTTTGTCATTCCCAGTTATTTCTTCATTTTTTTTCCTCAGTACCTGTTTATTACCTGTCTATAACGAAGACAATCGATCATTATGCATTTGTACGTGCAATTACGCTGAATGCTTCTATATTATTTGATTGCGCATTTCATTCGGCTTAATCGTATCGTTAAATTAATCGTACAGTGTAATTTTGCGGAGGGTAATCTCGAGAAAATAGCAGCATGCAGTGTCGAAAGTGTGAGCACTAGCCAACGAATCAAGGATTTAGCTGGCTCAGGGTTATAGCTGGTGCCTTAGAATTTAACACCCTCACGGCTTTTACTCTCCATCCCCCTGCCCGCCCCTGATTCGATTCCACTGGCTCGTGTGGTTTTTACGATGGCATCCTTGTCACCCATTTCCTCAGGTTGACCAACCACCATCTAATTTGTACGTGAAGCGAGGAAAAAATGGGAATAAAGGGAGAAGAAAAAAAGCCTTGGGTACACTACATGCCATGAACTGGGTGGATTGGGTGGCTCGTTTCGAGGGCTCGTATAACAGCCACCAGCGAGCTTAACTCTTGGTTTCAACGTAAGACGCTGGAAATCTGGGGGAAAACTACGTACTTACCCTCAATAAGCCGAGGGGTTGGGGGGATGCCGGTGTTTCATGTCGAGACGGCGTTAAATCTAGTGAAATCGGGGCTCGTGAATATACCGGTCATCAGAGATGATTCTTATATTACGACTAATTTTTTTGTTTCTGCAAAAATATCTCCTGACTGAAGAGGAATAGCAAAATTTTCGTTACTGATTCATCTGTAGATCTCGATGAGAGCCATAAAAAAGGTATCAGTAAAAATTTCGCCATCTGATCGAGATGAAGAGATATCGGTGAAAAATGAAGCGATTAGTTGAAGCAACTTGTTTCCGTGAATGTTAAATTTTGTTGGGACGTCTAACAGTGGAGATTTCTGAGTCTTTTATACGGCTATTGGCTTTGGGGTTGGCTTCACCGTTGAAATAAAGAAACGTTACGAGATAATAAAAGAGAAATCTCATTCATAACTTTCGCTTTTAATGCATACGAAATTATGCTCGACGGAATGATCTCGGAAGCTATACCGCACCTGCATTTTCATCTGTTCCTTTTGTATAATTACCCATTCTCCGGTAGCACACGGTACATTGAGATTCAACCCCGGGGAGAAAACGAGGCATTGAAGACGAGATGTGCCGCCCTCTCGAGAAAACACCCGGATAATGTGTACTGGAGTCTCTAGGTTGTCCCACCAGTTCTTATATTAGCATCTGGTAATGGGCCTGTCACTACTCTTGCCTCCTGGCAATCAAAGTACCCTCGAGTTGTACAGCCTCTTCAGATGTGTACGAGGAAGTCAAGCTTAAACCAATTTCTAAATTTTTCTTGTATTTCTCACCATCGCGCTGCTTTTTCTCAACCCCCCGTGAACAATCTCGACTGACTCGTTTCAATTCCACTTGGTTAAGGAAAACTCACCCAGTTATGACGTGCCTTTATCCATTCAAAACTTTTCTACCAAGATTCACCACTCTCACCTCCTCTATTTCGTTTATTTCATTCAGAGGAGGCGGGGGCAAAAAGGGCTTGAATAATTTCCGGATGAGGGGTGAGGATTCATTTTCTCCTGGCACACTCTTGACTCCCCTCGTACCAGGGAGCACCGATTTCTCATATCGGTGGATGAAAATTTTCGTTGTAGCGGCATTCTGCCAGCCACCCTGGCAGCTTATTGAGGTAAGTACGTACTTGGTTGTAACTTCTTCGAGGGATTCAGCCAAATTTCCTTCACTATCTTATACACCTATTTTTCTTCACCCGTTAGCCCCATGCTGGCGATTTTTAATTATCAATTAATCCACTCGGAATAACAAGGGTGAATAAGTACTGAATTATGTCCTCGTGAAGATTGTCAGCATCTGCATGGAATAGATACGAGTATAATTTCACGCTCCATACAGTTTTCACCGAGCTAATCCACGTTACGACCTAATCCGACGTAATCGAGCCCAGGACGATCGATTCGGGTCGCGTCTCGTCTCATCGGCCCTCGATTCGCGCGAGAAAGGAAACTGATACGTGTCCCGAATGGAGTATGTGCACGACCTTATAGACCACGGGTGGAATGGACGTGTCAAAGGACACCAACAGTGAAAAGGGGGATGCCAGGGTCTCTGACACTCGTGTAAGAAGCCAGGTCATCGTGATCGGACGATCGCGTGACGATAAAAATCTCATGGGTATGGGGGTGATAACGCCTCATCGAATAACCATGCAAATGATATCGCTCCGTCATATCACACCTCTTCGAGATCACCTTCGCTCCGTGAAAATTCAACTTATAAAATCCAATTAGGGTGGAATATTCGGGAGAAAAATGTTTTTTTTTCTTTAAATTATCGCTGGAATTTTAAACAAAATTTCACTAATTGTCCCAGAGAATGTGGAAAATTGATAAACTTGAGGAGCAGGAGAACAGAAGCCACCGAATATCAAGAAGTCAGATGAATGCGGAGTGGGATTTTTTTCAACAATTTTACGAGAGGACCTGTGCGTTCTTCTCGTTTTGGTTGTCTTCCGTGACATGAGGAGGAGAATGAGGATGAGGGGGAGGACGAGGTGGAGGAGGTGGAGGAAAGGTTACCGCGGCCGTGGCAATAATAATAAATAAGACGTGTATCACTTAGGGTCGCTGCATCTGGAATTCCGGGGCGACAGTATTAGATATTGGCTTGCCGTAACCCAGAGCTCCAGGGGTAAAGGGAGGAAAATATGGAGAGTATACTGGCTTACCTCACCCTCACCCTCATCCTCTACCACCGGGGGATGTACACCGTGTGTTGTCTATGGGTTTACTCTTGTTTCCGAGGAGGCAGTGATCTTAGGCTTGCGTGGGGGTATCCTACAGGATTCTGATCACCGGGAATATACATTCGGCCACGTATGCCGGTTATGTCTTCTCCTGGGGATTTTTTCCTCCACCACGTCATATGGTTTTTGAATTAATTCTCAAGATGGGAATTTCACCGTTGAATTTTAACAAAATGAGATAGTGCTTTTTCATCGAATACTCCGCGCATCAAAATCTCACCCCCGACTTTTTATTATCAGCCCTTTTTTATTATCACCGGAGAAATAACCGTAGACTCGTAACAAACGTCAGCAGTTACGACAAAACTTATATTAACTTTTTTTTTTCACCCCATTTTTCCTCATAATTCATCGACGAACGTGCGTGTCACCGGGAATATGAGGCGGCGTAATGAGGTGACGCGAGTCGCGAAGAAGTTTTTGAAAGGAGAATAAAAAAAAATGGAGTGACATTTTAGAATGCAGGACCATTCACTGCGGGTGTCAACTATTGTGGCACTTGGGGATGGGCTTAGAGTGGGCCCCGGAAAGTTGTTGAAATAATTTTTTTCTCTCAACCCGTCACGAGAACTTTTGAGTCGACTTCAAGAAATGTATCCCCAGTCAGACGAATAGTCACGCAACTACCCCCCGTTATCCTATCACGTTTCACCCGTGTGTCCAGCAAATCTCGAAAATGCGCGAGACGTGGGAGGAGGGAACAACCAGTGAATACGGCCTCTGCATACGTCTCAACCGCAAGAGTTTCGGGTAATAAAAAAAAAGGGAAAAATAGAAAAAAAGGCTTTTTGAAGAGATCAGACTGGGAGAGGCTGGATGAAATATTCCCGCGGCGTGGGGCATTAAGTCTACCATACGGAAATCTCGTCCAGCACATCGTCAACGCTATCATCCGTCATTCCGAAAAACCGGAGGCTGAATTTTCCGCTTGAAAAATGGGGTGTATCAAATATTTTGGCGTGTCATATATGGCGTTATCATTGATAAAGCAATGGCATCGAGACTATTAAATTTTTGGAAATCTAATTATAAATAAATATAAATTGATTTAAATATAAATTAAATAATTAGGGAATATGTGGGGAATTCGGTAAAATTGATAAGGGGCAATGAGGGGCGATGAGGGGCGATGAGGGACGATGAGGGGGGATGAGGTGTGATAAGGGGAGATAGGGGGGATAAGGGGAGATTATGACTTGATGTCGTTAGAGTGTCAATATCCAATGTCTTGGAATCCAAAGGGATGTACCCGGACAGTGGACCCCTCTTTTCCTTGGTGGCGTTTGAATAAGTTTTCGATTCTCCCTTTGACGTCGGGCATTCGTCTTCCGCGGCGTCGACATCCCAGTCACGCCGGCACCTCGTTTGTCTGGATGAACGTAATGACGCCGCGCCCCGGCTTTTTATTACTTCTCAAACACCCGGCGCGTGGAATATCTTAAACCCATATACCATACGCCCTCGGCCAAGATGAAAAGACATCCTCTGACCGGCTTTGGGGTATCCATCAATTTCTGCCTATCAATGCGTGCTCCAAATGAATTGCAAATCGCCCAGTGGTACGATGCATTCTGATGCTCCACCCCATTAAAAAACCATTTGTCATCAATATGTTATTTGAAATATTACGAGAAATTTCTGGAAAGATTTATGGGAATTTTAAAAATATTTTCAAACATTCGAGACATCTTTTTTTGAAGAAGAAATCACCGAAAAATTACGAATTATATGGAATACTAGTGAAAATTGATTGAAAAATTATCCTAGGCTTTGTTTCTCAAGATTTCTGCAAATTCGATTTTCAAAAATTTTTCGAAAATTATCTGGCACATGGAAAATTGTCAAATCAACCCGAAAAATAAATTGTGTTCCTCCCCCCAGCGAATGAAGCGGGAGAGATTAAAACCCGTTGTACTTTTCGGATTCGGGGGTCTATCAACGTTTACCTTAGAAAAATAGGAATTTAATGGAATAAATATGGAAGCAAAAAATGGTGAAAATGGCGGTAGAATAGTTGAACCAGATAATCTGACGTTGAGGCTCGTAATTATCGCGTTACCCTTGCTGCATTCACCGGGTATCTACACCCGAAAGAACGGTGAACCCCGGGGTTTTTGTGTGCGGTGTGTACTTAACCACGATATTAGCCTTGAGTGAGATCAAAGTAAAGTGATGCAAGATGGCGGCTAGTCGCGAACGTGCAGGGAATGGCAGTAGCATGCAAATAACCTTTTGCAACCGTTGGTGAAGGTACACGGTTGAGGAGGTGAAATCTTTTTCCAAGGGGCTCTCAGCCATCTTCTTGGACACCACCTCCACCCATAAAGGAACAATTAACCCCCACACATACTCTATTTTCATCCAATTATCCCATTTTTCCCGGTACGTGTCACGGGAAATTGAATTTTCCTTTTTCAAGAGTGAAAGCCAATTGAGAGCCACATATGAATCAAAGACATCTCCGAGAATTCCTTCACACATAATTCGAGTACTGAATTTTCACCATTAGAGTTTATGAAACGAAATGATTTCACGAGAGAGTGCGAGTAGAAAAGGGCAAATTGGGTCAGACGCAGGTAAAAATCCGAATTTATTAACTTTTTCTCATCCGAACCCATAATGCGTGAAAATACACGGACAGAGGGTTATTCTCACGATAACTATATCCCCCAGGATAAAAAATAATGTAGTGCTTCACCATATAGCAGGATTTCTGAACAATGGAAATCCTGACCGAGGATTCATAGAAATCCGAGGGGTGAAGCCAAGGGTCTCGGGCTTACGACGGATTAGGGACATTTTGTCATTCTGCCAAAGGTATTTACTAGGTCTATCCGTGTGTGTTGATGTACCTGGTGGTATCCGTTGGAGGGAGACCGACGCCCCGGAGGGTAAGATCGATGAGGGGCCCGTTGTCTTTCCACTCCGAAAGCATCTCCTCGGTTTCATCATTTCCTCTTTTTTCTTCCTTTATTTCCCTCTGACAATATTTTTTTTTTCTCCTCCTATTCAGCCAGGCCTTATTCCTTTTTGCATCCTCAGAGCCTCGCGGGACTAGACGGAACTTTTAATTTCACGCTGTTGGCTGCAGAAGAGTCTGCGGAACGCGCACGCAACCGAGCGATCAGTCATCTTCGTTTTTCCACACCGATCCAATCGCCTTTATTTTTCCCCACCATTATTTTACGGTGAATTTATTATATCTAGCGGTGAATGCATGATTTCGACATTGAAAGTTGTCCCGTCATGACTCGTAAAAACAGTGGGGAGAGTAACGCAATCCACGAATATTCGTCGGGACGGCAGTTTTTACACAACTTTCAACTTTTTGATTTGATATTTTCATTTTTAACACCAAAAGTTGCCCTCTTTCATGGCCCTTCGTGCCTTTCATTTGTACTTTCAACGGTTTTTCGTATTTGGTTTATGAGTTCTCACGCCCTGGTACTCACGTGTTTTCACTTCGGTACGAATATAACGCGTCAGTCGTTTTGAAAAGCTCACGGAGAGGAGAGCATTGAGAGAAAAGGTGAGGATGAGGGTAATGCGGTTGGTGGATTCAAGAGGTAACCCTCAGGATAGCTAAATTATGGTCCTTTTTCTACGGAGGAAAAAAAAACTTGGCGCCTTCTCTCAGTGCTAAAAGTCTCGTGGGAATATTGCGCTGCTCTTCCTCGATATAAGAGCGGCACGTTTTTTATCAGGAAGGAACACGGAAGTTGAGAAGACGTACGCGTCAATTGTATTATCCTAGAGAACGTGTCGAATTTTTGGGTGAATGTAAAAGAAAGTACGGCTGGGAGTAAGTAGAAAAATCATCGGTGCTCAGACGTCGGAGATGCGTCAGGACTCGATTCGATAAAATTATTCTAATTTGTGGAAAACTATTTCAACCGTTTTGAATGTGAAAAATTTATTTCAAACTCTGAATGGATCGTCGGCCATTTTTTGTCTCATTAAAATGAATTTCTCGGGTGATTTTAGCGAAATAGCTCTCATCCCTCGCTAATTTGACTCTTGAAAATTCGTTGAAAATGGTGGAATTTTCCAGTGAAAAAGCAGGGAGGGATGAAAAAAATAGCTGTAAGCTGAGTCCTCACTCAGTTGGTAATTGTCAAGGCAAGAAAATAACGAGGCGCCACGTCGTCCGCCGGATGCTTTTCGTAGATGGTGCACGAAGGTCCCACGCGGTCTCGTTTGAGGTTTCGCTCGAGGGAGCGCAACGGATAGTATTAGTCGGGAAAGAGAGAAAACCATGAGAGTGCACTAGAGGGTAAAAAGGGGATAGAGGGGCACGTGTCTAGTCGGTATACTATGCGGCAAACGCGAATCTATGTTACAGGAAAGCCGTAGATCTGGTTGAGTTAGGACGGTCGAGCTGGGACCCCTCTTGTAACGTAACTGTCTTGAGTCGGTTTCTCCACCCTATCCTTACCATTGCCCACTGAGTTGAGGGCCAGGTATTTCCACAATTTCTTACACCGGTCAGTCCACCTGAGTCGTATATTTCAACCCCTCTCACTATTTTTCCATATTTTTTTTTCACCACCCCAAACAATTATTCCCAAAACCCTCAGAAATTCACAGAAATCCCATCAATTTTTTTTTCTACTGTCCATTTTTTGGAAAATTCCTTCAATAACTGTTTCAATTTCAACCCAATTTGTCTTCAAATTTGTAAAAATATTTTGATTACACATTCTTCTTCACCGGTTGGAGCAATCGTTTTTCCAAAATTCCCATGGAATTTTTCGCATTCTCCTTTCTTCGTCACCTTGGGATAAATAATTTCTCTAGAGAAATCTCGAATCCCGGATTTTTCTTATTGAGCATCTGATGCTAATAAATATTCAGTCTGTGATCATTCGCTCACCATCAGCGTGTGAAATTTATACGAGACGAATACTTTGATTTCTCACTGGAATCGCTGGTTGAGGGCCATCAAACGAATGTATTATGTTCGTATGCAGAGTACAAGAAAAATTTTACGTTGGAGGATAATCGAAGTAAAATTCCCGGTCCATTCTTCATCCCATCTCACCAATTTCCTGATATTGCACTGTTTGCACTTAATCGGTTACATATTACATCCCTCCACCCCCTGTCCTCGTACTTCTCGGTACTCTCGTATTTTAAGTAAACTGCCGCTGCATCCCCCAGCGCCTAACAATTCATTACCATAATTGACATCGTTAACGTCGCACAACGTATACCTAAACCCTTGCCTCCGTTTCATTATTTCCCAGAGGGGATGAGTTTTATTCTGAGTTAATATGAATCCAAAGCATGAGACCTTCGAAAAGACAAGAAAAAAAATTGCTCAACTTTTCTAGTGATATCAGAACAGAGATAAACGCACCGAACGCACGGCAATGCGAATATTTTTTAATATCGCTGAGGGGGAAAAAGGAAAATAACTGAATGGAAATTTCTTTTTCGTCTTCCAACGGATGTACGTGGAGAAATGACAACAACTCGACTACGCGGCAATTTTCTACTCGTGTCATGTAGGTACGGGGACTTTGCCTCTATAATTTTTCCCCTGTTTCTCTTCTTTTCTTTTTTATTTACGCATGTCCTTAGGTTTCTTCAGGGAGGGGAATTTTTCAATATCGGATAAACGGATGCTGAGCACGAACCCGGGACCCATGGAGCGAGGAGGACTGTTGTTCGGAGGAATCCAGTCAATGGAGATAAATGGAGAAGGGAGGAGATTAGGTGCTTCAAGGAGGACTCGCGAATGTGTAAATTTCGAATTAAACAGAAATTGTTTATTTTTATTCTCAATGCGTGCAGCGGGACAAATTTAATAATTGTCCCGCGTATTTTCTTAGGAGGGATTTTTAGCCTGGCGTGATAAATTGGATAATTTTTTTTTTTTAATCGATGGCGGATAATTATTATTGAAAACAGGTATGAGGAATAAACGGAGGAAGAGGAAAGGATCGCGTGGGTTGAAAAAAATTGAGCACCAACGGGGAGTAATTAATCCAGTGCTATCCAGGTTGACCCCAATAACGTGCAATAAAAGAGATTAACTAGGACTGGCGAGGGTTAAGGGAGTGGAGTTTTTGTGGAGAAACGAGAAATAAAATAGTTGGAGAGAAAGGTATGACCGGGTGTCTTGGGCTCTCGGGAAATGGCCGTGGGGAAAGTTTCGAATGGGGATTTCCCCACAGGATTATTCCCTTTTTTTTCCCGCCTTTTAATATCGCGAAATAAAATGTGTGAATTATTATTTCAAAATGTGAAACACGATTTTTCATTTTTAACAATAAAATTAATGTCGCAGTCGTTAATTTCACAAATAAAACACCACAATTTTTAATACCCCACATTTTTTTTTTCAAATGTCATCTCTTTTTTTCAAGGGTTGTTTCCCGGATATTCGGGGAAGTATCTATGAATAAAATTAAAAGACCGCCGATGTGGTTCCGCGATTTCGCGAGAGATGGCGGAGGTGGTATCTCCAGCTGATTAGAAATAATGTCTTCAATTACGATTAGATTTTCGATAATACCATAAACATGCGGGATTTTCCATTTTAATTTTCACTCCATCAAGGAATTTCCCAACTTCTCCAGAGCTTTCCAGCTGTATATTCACCTCCTCATCTTGGCAATAATGAATTTCCTTTCGTTTAAACATTTAAAAAACCGTTTTTGATTTTTGAAATATTATTTGAAAATTGTAATTATTAAAAAATGATGCATTAAAGAGGAATGTCAAAATGGTGAATCGTTGTGGAGTGATGGTGCGTTTTAACGGGGATGTTACTATTTCCGTGAACCAATAGAATTCCGTAGACAACTGGTCGTCTGTACACAAGGGTCAGAGGGTAGAAGGGAATTTCATAGAGTGGTAGACTAGGCTCAGTGGCGTCTCACGCGACTTGCTAGACACCTAGGCGCCATAATGTTTCCGCATTGGCCCATTTCGTCCTCGTGTTGCATCGGTCGATGCATCCTATTTCGTGGTTCCCACCACCCCACACCACCCACCGGCATATATATCATTAGTACAGAAGCAAACGGATACCATGTTTGTGATTCCACTGACTGGACACTGTTGCGCGATTTATCCCCCTTCTCTTGTCGGCTATGAAAATCTGCCCGAGCCAGAAATAAACTCACCAATTTTCCAACTCGCTATTCACCACATCCGGCAAATATAAATCCACGAGGATATATCTTCTTTTTTTGTTTTTATTTCATCGCATTTTCAAATTATCTGCAAATCCGATTTGCTGGGAATCTGCGTGTAATTGCGCAGCCATGCTTAATTTATCTGCTGTTCTAATCCCCTGAGAGATTGATAAATGATTGGGGAGGGTGAGAATGAGAAATTGATGAATTGGTAGTTGAAGCATTTTTTTGTTGCTGTTGTGGTGTGTGAAATGAAATGAGTTGAACCGATTTTTGGTGCTTGAGGCAGGAAATGTTTTTTTTTTTTTAATTGGAATGTATTTTTTTTTCTGGACCTGGTGAAAGGAAGGAATAAAATTGTACGTGTTTCCCATGAGTTTAGCGCGAGCGTCTGGTTGTCATGCCCTTCATCCTGGCGTAGCTTACGTACCACCGGTGCGCATAGGTCACTTGCATATATCGGTACGACCTGGGCTTATTCCCCCGAGAACACGACACGACCTCTCTCGTCTCTCCATCCTCATCCTCATCCTCATTCACTTGCTTCTCATCCTCTGTTATGTACTCGGCAGTGCCATGGCCCCGGCACATGTACCCGATGCACCCATACCGAAGCTCACTTTAATAAATTTACCAAATACACCCCACAGTCGTTGAATTATTTCATCTGGACTCTCTCCGGAGTTGAGAATTATTTTGCAGGCCCTTCGGAGGTTGGAGCAGTCTCCGGTGAAAAGTTTTCGACCTCTCCCTCGGAGCGACTCCTTCATTGAATCAAAATTCTGTCATTATTTATTCTACACCACGCGTATCTACTCCTCCCCTCATTGTCAACATTTACCAAGGGATTTCACTCGATGACTCGATGATTAAATAAACTGGACAATTTTACTAAACACAATATGCATGAGACAGTAACAATGACAGCGTCGAAATAATGGGCTCGAGTGGCCGAACTAATAATTAAACCGCTGCTTCACGTAATTATCATCATTATGGTGATGAGTCATTATAATTAAATGAACGTTTGCATCGCGAGATCATCTGTTAAAACATCACTCATGAATGCTTGCATTGCAAATACTCATTGTATCCGATTATTTGGTAAGTTGTATCATCGATTGACAGCGACCCGTACCTTTCCACGCAACTTATCAATCGATAAAAGATTCATTTAAAAATCAAACAAAGTGCAGATTATGTACGATGACGAGGGTGATTGTTGAGTGAATTTATCTGGAAAATGTGTATTTTTCGATGATAAATATTAGCTATCGATTGAGCTGCGAGTGCGTTCCTTTTAAATCAGAGTCACGATTCGCTCTTTCTGATTGCGGTGAGAGCTTCACCATGAGGTGCATTCTAATTTTCTGGGTGCTTCTCGTTGCCCTCGATGGTACAAAGAGTTTGGAGAATGCAAAACCTTGTTATCCAAGTGTCTGCAAATTACCAGAATGCAAGTGCAGTACCACAGAGAGCGGAAGTGCGATTCCAACTTCTAAAATACCGCAGGTCAAACAAAAACTCTCACGATATATCACAAGTCCTGGACTGAGACAACAATTTGCCATTATAATTATTAAAAATATTGATTGCAGATTGTGATGCTGACGTTTGATGATGCAGTAACACCAATCACGTACGATTACTTCCAGAAGGCACTGTTTGGTAGGAAAAATCCTGATGGCTGTCCAATTGGTGTTACCCACTTCCTGTGCCACGAGTACACGGATTACGCTAGAGTACACGATCTCTGGTTACGAGGACACGAAATTGCTCTCCACTCAGTGACGTAAGTCGTGAATAATTCTTGTTATTACAAGCAATAAATCATGATTGACGATTCACAGACACACAGTGGAGGATTATTGGCGAGACATAAATCTAACAGTTTTCAAGTCTGAATTCGACGACATGAGAACAATCATTACGCACTTTGCTGGTGTACCCAAGAGTTACTTGCGGGGACTGCGGGTGCCGTTCTTGGAGCTATCTGGAAATATTAGTTTTCAGGGGCTGAAGGAACTTGGCTTGATATACGACAGCTCAATGCCCACAATAAGGTACACTGATCCAGCTCTGTGGCCGTATACCCTGGAATATGCCAGTCATCAGGATTGCATGATAGAGCCATGCCCAACAGCTAGCTTTCCCAACGTCTGGGAAGTACCCATGATTATGTGGAAAGACGAGAAAAGCATCAGTTGCAGTATGGTCGATGCCTGTGTCAACATGTAAGTTATTCTCTATCGATTCACTAAGTACACGTACACACATTCCCCCAACAGTGGTCGAGGGTATTCATTTTCTTTTATGACTCTCGGCTCTTTTTTCTCAACACCTCTTTATCATCTTTATCTCAGTGAGATATCTCTCGTGAAATCTTTTTCCCGAGCTGTTGCCACCCACTTCTGCCATCCAGTTGGGTTGTAAATAATCACCGCAATAATAAAAATCCATTCCACATCTCCACTCAAGGGCAAAATTGTCGAAGAAACTGGTCATTAAATCCTATTGTCGTGGGAACAATGCCACGATACTTACTATTAATTGATCCCGGTGAATTGATAATTAATTACAGCTATGAGATCCTCCGTCTAATTGGTATAAGCCGATGCTGGCACACAGGATTCATGAATAGTTTGACCATTGTGTTGCATCTCAGTTGAACGGGGTAGGGCAAATGTGAATCAGTCAAGCACGCTCGATTGAATCCCAGTGTTTGGTGGGAGGCGAGAGGATGGTGTGGTCAGGCCGAATGTCCACGGGAGGTGGGTTGGGTACACCCGGGGATCTCCACTTCTCTACGTAGGGATTGTAATTTGGCCCGCGGGCTGTTTCAGACCCAAACAGGCAGAGCCGCTTTCCAAATGGTTCATCAGCCAATTCCAGCGACACTACAACAGCTCCAGGGCACCCTTTCCCGTTTTCATGCATGCCGCTTGGTTTACGAGGAGTCCTCAGTACTTCAAGGCTTATCAATTGTCAGTATGAGAGTTCCAGTGAAATTTCATTCTGTCATTTTCAATTCACTATTCAATATCGTTATTCCAGGTTTATCGATTATCTCCAGTCACTGCCTGATGTTTATTTGGTGACCGTTGATAAGGCCATCGAGTGGATCAAGAATCCAAAACCCCTGGGTATTAAGAAGCCATTCGGTGAGTGCGAGGTCAGAATTCCACCGACCAAGTGTGTCCCCAGGAGTTGTGGATTAAAGACAGCCAGTGGTGACGAACGCTGGATGTCGTCGTGCGTCGGTGTCTGTCCAAATCGTTATCCCTGGCTGTATAATCCCTTTGGAAATTAGAGATGGCACATTGCCTGGGTGAAGGTATTACGCCTCATTATGACGCGCTAGTGCCATGAAAACCTCGAGGATGAAAGTAAATAAATAAATTGCACTGAATTTTCTGAGGTCTGTACATTTTTAATGGCATCAGAGGCTTTCACAAAGATTGGAGAAAATCTCAGTGTGGGGTGGCATTAGAGTGCTACCTCTGAGAGCCATTGGCCACGCGTAAGCCACCCATATTCCCCTACCTCTGTCCATTGGTCGTATAAGGAGGTAAATCTTAGGTTGGCTGAGAGACACCAGGAGGTGGATGGCAAACTGCTCGTCCACGGCATTACGGACATCGTCCTCTGTCGCGCTAACCCCAGATACCTCCACTCCCCCTTCCCACCTGCTAAGGCCGCACATATCCGGCTGCTCGTAAAGTCCGAACCCAATTTCTACCGGATACCATTAGCGGGCCCATTAAACATTAAACGACAAGGGAAAATGTAACTTGAATCTCACCAAACGAGCCCGCAACGTCTAAACCCCTCATCCCCGCGGAATTTCGTTCGGGTGTCGTTAGTCCCTGTGAATTTTTCGAGTATCGCAATTAAGGTGTTAATTATTGAGCGTTGATAGTTGACCGCTGGGAGTTTCCCACCGGACAACAGAGAGAACTTTACACTTTATAGCCATGTGTAATCACTAATTTCGCTTTTTTACTGGCTCGAGGTATTCCCATCATCAAAAACGCAAAAACCCTTCATTCGAATTGAGTAGAGATTCATAAATAATGAAAACATTGTTGCGTTTGGATGATCCATATTTTTTTTTGTGAGCTGAATACAGATCTAATGGTCTTCACTGAAAAAAAAAATATCAGTGTTTCGGTGGTTCTACGAGTGAGAGGAGTTATGGAATGCCGGGGATCCCTGAAGAATACGTTCCCAGAAGAGAACAGTAGAAAGAAATTTATACAATGGGGATTTCACGAAAAAAAAACCTGCGTCTTACATCGATCAAAGAATGAAATCTCATAAAATTAGCGAGCTAGAAGTTATCGTCTATCCACGTGAATCCGTCGTTTACCAATATTCGGTCTTGCAGAAAGCTCGAGTAAAGGAGTGAGGCGACACACACATGCTCACATTGTCCCAATATGCTGAAGAAACCCGTAAGAAGTTGGATGGAACGTATATTCCAGGGTCGAGTGAACGAACCGAACCCCCGAGAACACGAGTTTTTTCGTCGTTGAGTATATAGATGGATAACTGAGACCTCCGGTATTCGGTTGTCTGGGTGAAACTCGAGAATTCATATGGTAATGCTGGTGAAAATGCCGTTGGCTGAGTTTTTCCTCGTTCCTCAAGATCTTTAATAATTTCTCCCCTGCCTTCAGTTTTCATCCCATTTCGTCCGAGTCTTCAGGTAATGGGGATCTATCCTCTCTCGATATCTCCAGCCTTTCGTTAAAACCAACGGTGAGATTTTTCTTATTTATCTTCTTTTTTTTTTCCATCGTCTTGAGAGTTATTTGAACTGGAGAGACTAGCGTTTTCAAGATCAATCTTGAAACTGAAAAAAAATAAGGGATGCGCGCCTATGGACGATGAAACCAATTCAGTGGAAAGCCAATTATGGGATTCCCCGGGGGATCGCCCCTGAAGGGGATACCTAGGGCCGAGACACGTGGATATCGTGAATTAAATATTCATAATTCGATTGAACCGATTAATCCTCATGGGAAGGGTTATTTTTTGCGTTTGATGGGACCTTTGGTGGTTTCATTGTCATGCAGGTCACTTTGGGAAAAAAAAATCAGGGACAATGGACGGAATTAAAGATGAGGTGAATGAAAAATTGATTTTCAATTTCAAAGAGAAAGAAAAAGAAAGCTCCAAGTCGTATCCTATTTTTACTCGTTTGTTTTTCCCCTAAGGATCATATCGACGGATGACGAAATGGTAAGTAGACACTGGGATGTTTTCATGAGTTCCATGGGACTTGAGCCTAGTTTTTCTCGGGATGGGAATAGGTGGGTCATAAACCAGACGAACGGGACTCCCGTAGATACACCGGGATATGAGGGCGTTGGGGACGAGGGCGAAAATAGAGAGGATCCGAGTGGCGAATATTGTTTTGTAATGGACTCTTAGCTACTTTAGCGTTTACGATCCGTTGTGTCTCTAGGCCCTTTATTTTTTGCTGTATTACTCTATTACTGAAGAAAAAAATGGGAAAGCTTCGATGGAGTAAAGACTTATGGCTCTTGGGGAAAATTGCTCTTTCCCGTTGTAGCCCGTCAGAATGAACAACGTATGACTGTTGTTACGCCATTACGAGTGTTGGATTGGGGGGAGATGATGGTTCTGGTATAGAAGAACTTTTTGGTCTGTTGGATGCTGTTAGTTGGGGGTCAGGGGTGGTGAAATCATTTTGAGTCTCGTATTTTCTGAGCATCGAACCCAGCCAATTTCCTTGGGAAATCTTGGGGGCCAAATTGATTGAATTTCTCTGCCATTATTTCATAGGCACGAGATGAAGACACTGTGCACTAGTCCTCCTGATGTTTTCTCGATCGTGGATGTGGCGTATAAAAACTAACAACGTTAGGACTCACTATTACCGAACAAGATTGCCTTGAGAATAGCTTTGCGCGGTTGTTACCGGGAAAATACAGGGGTTCTCTATTGGATTCGTTATTGTTAATTTATCGAATAAGGGCTTTCTGTTTTATACATAAATTACTGTTGTGAGATGGGGGTTAATGAAAGATGGGAAAGACGCACCAACGCAACAGGAGAAGCGAAAACAAAAATTGACGAAAAAAATCCTAATATAAAGAGGAGAAAGGTAATCGATCTCGAAATATCTCCAAATATCTCCAAATATCGTAAGACAAAATCGACCTACCACCACGAAAAAAGCACGCGCGGACGATCTTGTTAAAATAAAAGAAGAATATTAATTCGTAATTTGAAAAATGCAACGGGTTAATTGCGGACGTCATGAAACTTGGGTGTATCATCGATTTCCGGGTTTAATTACGTTAACTTTCTCCCTGAGCGTCGGAAGTTGATAATTTGAGGGGAATTTGAAGGGAATTTGAAGGGAATTTGAAGGGAATTTGAGCGTTGGGTGGCTGTTGGCTGGCCACGAAACTCTGGATTAAGTAAATTTTTTGGAAGAAGCGCACGCACCCGTGTACTTGTTTCGCCTGGAGAAGTTGGATTTGGAGCCAGGTCGGGATGGGGTGGTTATATACTGTGCCTTAACTTCACGGTTGGCGCCACCAAGGCGGACCACCGGGCGCCGCGTGGACGCCCGTGACTTCGATCCGCGTTTTCCCACTATGACGGAGAAAGGTAATGGATACGGTGTGAGATAAAACAAAGGGAGAAACCAAGTTGGCGGTATAAATGCCACTGTGAAAATGGAAATGGGTGAAAAGTACTGGTGCCTGTCAAAATGGAATTAGACGTCGGCCCGCTGGCTGGATTTGTTTAAGCCAATTTACCCCTTTGCACTCTACATTCACCCCCCTATTCCCGATTATTCCTACATCCCTGATACACCGTGTAATTGAATAAATATTGTTAATCTAAACAGTCAAATCCCTCCTGGAAAATTTTCCAAAACCCCGGCCCCCACAATTTTTATATCTCCGAGGGAAAAACAAAAATTAATAGCCGTTGTTCTCAATATCAAGAAGATGGTAATCTTCAGATTAAAAAATTCTAGTTTCCACCGAGTACTCGTTCAATAATTCAAAAGAGCGTGTACTCAGAATTTTCGCTGACTATTTTCGTTTTTCATCGGATACAATAACTTTGGAGAAGAGCTCAGGCAAAAACAACTTATCGAGGGGACGGAGGGTGTTTTTATTTTTTATTTTTCATTTTTTTTGCGGAAAAAGGAATATGAAAATAGGGATGGTGAGTTCATGTATTATTTCGAGTTCAATTTGTATTCCGTCGGGTGAGGCTCGTTGTCGCACCACCGCGGTGGCGGCCACACCACTTTTACGACTCGACTGCCATCCACCCCCTGCCCCGACTCCCAACCCCCCTTCTATTTCATCCTACACATTGCCGACCCCTTTTTTCGTTGCTCTGCGAATTTGCAGAAACATGCGCCCACCTGGAGGGTGGAGGTTCAACGACGACGAGACGGTATTTTCCAATGGGTGTACATACGTAGACGAAGTAGCGTATGTAAATTCGTCACGTTGATTCCACCCAGAAGACGGCCATTTTTTTTCTCTCGTCGAGTCGGGCATAAATTTACGAGAGAGTACATAAATAACACGTGGTATAATAGTGACGTTGGCATGCAACACATGTATGCGCAATTGCAGTGGATTACACGGTACGTGCGCGTACACTTTGTATTTCAACCTATCGACTCATTATTTGCTCAGGTGTTTACTTTGTCCAGTGATGACTGCTGTCCCATGTCGATAAATTGAGTAGATAAAAATCCCACCCCCAGTGGGGGTTGAAGTGCCGTAATATTTAGAGCGGTGGCGGAAAAATTTCATTGGCCCGAGAGAAATTTATCTATTCATTTTCCTCAATGCTGATTCAACTCGATTTTTCGCGCGAGATCAAGTCTGACGAAAAAGAAAAAAAAACCGTTTTTTTTTTGGATGAAAAATAGAAAGAGGCGAGAGGAAAGGCATCCCGAGGGAATTAAAGCGAAAGCTCGTCGTGCAGATATGCCGCGTTAATAAGTTGTTCGTCATGTGAATCAAGTTTTCAAATGGAAGATGAAAACTGGAAATTCAAGACACTGGGAATGGTGAGCACTCTTGGACGCCACCAGCTCCTTAAAACTTTGCTTATTAAACCACGCGCTCTTCACTCGTGTTATATTCGACTGCGGCATGTGCAGGGCGGCAAGATAGGTCGAGGGCTGAGGTTAACATGAAATACTTATCATCTTGCCTGCAACAACGAGACGGTACTCGAGGTGAGGGAGCCTGCAAACTTTGTCTGCCAAAAGGGCGGCTATTTCACTAGACTTCCTAATTAAATCGTTCAATGTCCATTTTTTCCTCCGTCCTTATTGCGCGTTCCCCTAGGGAGAGAAATTACCGCAAAATTTTCTCGAAATTTCACTACTCGAGTCCCAAAAATCGACGCTAAATACAGGAAAGGCAAATCGATGCATTTTCTCAAAAATCTAATGGAACCCCGACGAAATAACTGTTTTTCCCGCAGAAAACCCTTTTCTCTCCTCAATTTATCTGGATTATTCAAATCCCCCGTTTTTCACGCCAATCCTCATCTCCGGTTGGAAATATTCGTCCGGGAATATTCGGGTCAATTATATTTCCCTTCCCGGTTAATTTCCGGTTGTACAATAGCAGGAGGATATAGTTGAATATTTTCGCGGAATGAGGCCAATTGAATTTTTCACGAGGAATTATGGGGAAGAAAAATTGATCGGCCTGACTGTTTGTTATAGTCGTAAACAGGGACAGACGGTCAATTCAATTTTGATGATTTTTTCGATATAGTATTTTGAGAAGTAAAGTGTCTCGATATTGAAGCGATATGAAACAACTCCTGGAGCGCGGACGTGTTCCAGCCGGTGTACACTGTCACTTTACGAGGTACATCCGTCCTCCAGGGGTGAGAGAAGACTATAAAACGACCGGAATTCTCTATAACACGAGCAGTTCAAAGATATTATGGGGGTTTCAATATTCCTTACTAACTCCCGGGGTATCTTAGATTAGACCAAGTGTTGGTATTATATTCTATTAATGTTCATTGTTGGCGTTATCAGGGATTCTATTGCAATGGGAGTGCTTCAACCCCCTGGGACGACACGAAATTAGAAAAAAAAAATTTTCCTCAATTTTTCAACACGCGCTAACTATACGACGCGAGAAAATCATGAAATTTAATGGAATTTGGTCTGAAAATTTTTGGCTCCCCGAAACTTGGACGTGATCAAGTGCAAAAACATGCCTCGACAATCGTTTAAAAAATCATGATTTACTGTGTACTCGAGCATGATTCGCTCCCGAAATGAAACGTTTTTTTTTTTTTCATTTTTTTTTTATTTTCAGGGTTATACAGTCCATCTGTCTCTCGTGCTCTCGTTGAAACGGTTTGACACTCGAGAGACAGCTGGTACACTCTGGAGTCCTCCGGCCTCAACTTCATAATGACGAACGTTACGGCACACTGTTATCGCTAACGAACACAATTAAAAACTGAGAGCCATTCACTCCGTGAAATTGCTTCGCGATTCTCAGGTCCTCGAGGTTTGCCATCCTATTTTTCCACGAAATTCCATGATTTTTATTTGCTCACAGAAATTTAGCAAGACGAGATAATTATCCGAATGATTTGATAAACCGATGGATTTGGTTCTGGGGGGTGGTGAAGGCTGGAAAAGGGGTGGAAAAGTGCAAGTGAGATGGTGGGTTGGTTTTGCCGGCGATTCTCGGAGGAGGGGTACGAGGGGAGTGAGACAGAGGAGTTGGAGGGAAGTTCAGTCTCCACTCACCATCCGCCAGTCGCCTGAGCTGCAACCTAACCGCTCGACACCTCCGATACCCTCGACTAAATTTCGAACATCATCCACGCGGTCCATTCCTCAACACCCAATCGCCGGGAAATCGCGTGTGCACAATTCCCCAACTTTCCACCCCTCAAGAGAGAAAAATTAATAAAACAACTCATTAATAAGTCAATAACTATTTTCAACGAACTCGGTAAATTAAAAATGTACGTAAACCTCACTCCACCCAATTACTCAATCAAATTTATGATAATTATGAAACTTGATAATCCTTTAATTGATGGAGAAAAAGTATTTCAGAGTTGTTATTGAATTTAATAAATAGTCGTCTGAAATTGAGCAATATGTTTTGTGGTGTTGCAGATCAGTGCCGGAAAAGCAATAACTCCTCGAGAGGTGGTTTGAGGGGGTTGAGGGGCTAGTGGTTGGTGGTTCACGGGAGTTTCGCTAAACCCCCACCCCCAGTCGTCGAAGAGAGCAGTGTGCCACAAGTTTACCGGAGAGAAAGAGAGAAACGGAAGTAAGGAGAAACACTATTTTCTCCCACACCACTCGCCAAAAACTTTCGTCATTTAAATCGATTCTTCTCGCGTCTGGTATTTGGTAAATAATATTTTGTGCACCACTCGTCCCAAACTCGAGGAATTTCTGGATCTTCGTCGGGGAGGAGAAAAAATAAGAACTTTGGCGTAAACATTTTATCGCCCAGTTCCGGGACTGTTTACAGTGGGCAAGAGGTGAGTAATTTATTGAAAATAAATATCTGTATCGAGTGACTCTGGTGAAATGGATTTTATCGATTTTACGGGGTGATTATTTTTTTTTTCTGGGGATGGGGGGGGTGAGAGGGAGGATCGATGTTCTATTATATTGTAAAAAATGATTGATTCATCAGGGAGGGATCATCGATGAATTGTATGTTTTCGTGGTCAGTCGACGGGATAATTAATCCGGCGGATTTAACCGACCGCCTCTTTAATGGGCTTGATGAACCGTCGACGGTAAATCCTCTCTCCGCGCTCTCTTTCCCGTTCTCTCTCGTTAGGTATGAAACCCAGGGGCTTATTCATCGTTGCGAATTAGTCGCCAGTATGCCAGCATGCGAGGATTCATTATAGCCCGTGGGCGAGTCAGCTCGAAAAAAAAAGGCAATGAGCTTGGAGTGTACTGACAGTACATTTTTATCATTTTTTTTTTGAAGTTGAGCAACATTCGCGCGGTTTATGATTCATTACGGTTGGGCAATATGATTATTTCATTACGTTTTATTAGATTTTATCGTGAAAAAAGAACAATCAATCTCGGAAAAAAAAAACAGATGAATAAATAAAGTACTGATAAATAGAAAAAAAAAATGGTGAATTGATATTCGCCACAAATGACGTACCAGGTACATTCCCCGACTTTAAAACCGAATAATCGGCGCTATATTTCGCGGAAATAAAAGCGAACGAGATAATAATCGCCATTCAATCCGAGGGGTACGGTAATAATGATAAAAGTGGCATAAAACAATTGGGAGTAAACGGAATCTATCACCTGCCTCCCCTATCATATTTTTTCACTGGCACCATTCGATTGTCGAATAAACTCAACCAGTGAAATCATTGATTACGAATACCCGGATCGTTAGATTTTATTATCTGAATTTGGTGTCTCAATATTTTATTTTCATATTTCCCTCGCTATTTTTCCTGAACCAGGAGTGCGAGCCCGGCTGCAGTCAGCCGAGCATACGTGAGGCCCAAATAATTTTTTTCCCTTTTCCCACCCATTTTCCTTCGTTTTTTCTTCACTCCCTTGAAAAGAGTCACCAGTACCCCGCATTACCAACACGATAATGGTTATTCCACCCCTCGTTACAACCCCCTTGCGAAAACATCCAAATCACAAGCACAATATCCATTATACATTATTCGCCGGGTTAAAGAAAAAAATCTCACATTATCCGTATTATCTGGTTTTTCTCCCCCATCTCATTTTCGACATTTACACGGATTATTGATAAAAGTATTATTATCGGTGGATTGATATTGAGTGCACCGTTACAAAACTGGAATCATCGTCATTATCATTATCATCGATCTATCAATATCGCGGGAATGCAATGGGCTAACGGGAACGAATGAAATCTCGATGTGACAGATAATTTATATCAATGATATTGGACACCAGGGGGGAATGGGCGCTCTGCCCAAAATTCGAAATAATCTCTGTAAAATCTCGTTGCGATATACGATACGTGATTGTCAAATGAGAACGAGTGGGTGAATGAATAAAATTTGAGTTAAAAAATAAATATCGATATGAATGAATAGAGAAAATCTGTAAAAATATTTTAACGACAGGGAGATGAAAATTCCTTGGAAATTCGTTGACTCGAAGAACTTGAGTCGAATAACGATTAAATTATAGAAATTCCAACACCATTGAGGATATATGAGACTATGTACTTCAATCATATTTGGTTTTATCCACTGAACTGGCCATTTACCCGGAATCCTATGGGAAAAAAAGAAAGAATCGATTGCAAGCCAATCCCCAGATCAGATCGCCATTGTAACGCGTATATATTGGATCCTCGAATTGCCGCCAGGTGAAAATTGTAACGCACACCGGTGAAGCCAGTGCACATCGAGCAACAGGAAAATCCTGTAATCGCATTCTATTCCCCCATGAAAGAGGTGAGGGAATGGTGGCAAAGACAGGGAATGGTGGATGAGTTGGGATATGCCCTCGACCCATCGACATCTACGTGAAATGGTGTGTTGGTGTCCATTGGACTCAAATTATCGATGCTTATCACGACAACGGGCATAATGGCCGATAGCCACTGGTGGCGATGGTCACACCATTGTATATGGAGTTTTGGGGCTCTCGTAGGTATCCAGTTGATTTATCGTAATCGAATTGGACGCCCCGGGGATGGGGTTATACTTTAACATTCTGTTTTCATGTGTATTGTCAATTTCAGAAGTTATCGGTATGTTCATTCGCGGCTGATGCATGGCGTTTAATTCTGTGATAAATGAGGCATCATCCCTACATCTGGGTTAGAAAGTATTTTATCATTTGAAATAAAATGACGTCGTTACTCCCCGGAAATTTACTCCTGATGTATTTAGTGGTGTGCCATAGGCTTTGATAAACCGATTCTCGTGTACAAAGGTGATGGTGAGTGAGTGGTGGAATAGTTAGCGGACGTTAGTAACCAGGCAGTTTGTTGGGAGGCTAGACTAGAGTGAAGAGACAGGTGGAAACAGTATTCTCGGTGGGTCCGAGGATAGAAGGCACGGGTCCAGAGCTATACTGCCAGTTGGATTGGGTTGATGGTGAGCAAGAGAGAGTAAAGGGAGCAGAAGGAGGTGGAGTAGGTGGAGGGGATGGAGGAGGAGAAGGTGGTGGATGGAAGCGGTAGCGGGGAGCCATTACAGTAAATCCTACTTTGCGCGTGAAAACACAGACGCTAAAGCGATTAAATTATTAGGGGTGGAGGGAGGTTGGTTGGTGGAAGCGAGAGGGCAGATGGCATTGGAGGGAGAGGGTGCGGCTGCTGGAAGAGACCGAATATAGTTGGAAACAGTGAAGTGGGATACACTGTGTTGTTGGGTTATATACCTTTGGGGGGCTGGAGGGAGTTAGAAGGGGGCGAAATGGGGGTGAAATGGGGGTGTATGCAGACCCCGGCCCCACTGTTAATAGTTATAGAGCTGAACTACGTGGGCTGGTCGCTGCACGCTATAATATCCCGACTAACTATCTACCTCTCTCTCACCAAGAAGTACTGTAGTTCCTGGTGTCCGAGGATTCTCGTTGTTGCATCGTTTCACTCCTAATGCGAAACATCCTTTTACCAGCGCCTTCATCAGGTGATGGGAATTGCTGCGATTATGCAGAGGGAGTTGTTATGGTTGTTTGGGTTATTTAGAGTGATGGATAGTGATGGATAGTTAATCATTTGGCTGAAGGTATCTCAACAGGTGATTGGATTGCGCGATAATTATTACAACGTCATTATATATTTTTGCCATTAATGTTCTCGGGTGATTGCGTTTGTTTCACGCGACCACCGGAAAATCGTAAAAAGAGAATTATGAATAGTCCACGGGTAAGAATTCTCGCGTGTTAACCCCATAAGCCAGACATCGATGAAGTAAGTAGTTAAGTCGCCATTTGGTCGAACTGAGAGTGTTGTAACCCGTTCATGTTATGACCTGTCGCCAACACCGGAAACACTGTCGTGATCGTTCGAGCTACTTAGCTTCGTTATACTCTGCGTCCGTTTTCGAAACAAAACGTAACAACTGACTTCTCAAACTTTATGACCAAACGAAAAAAAAAATCAAGAGGTGGAGAAGAAGAAAAAAGAATTGAATTGTCGCGTACTCTGGGTGGTGGGCACGCGATAGCAAAGTACACGGTATTCGTCCTATTGCTCACTATTCGAGTGGTTGCGACAATGTTTCACTCCCGTAATTGAATTTTTTACTATTGGTTTTTCAACTGATTGTCCAATCCTCATTGAGCTCATCCGAGTTGCGAGTTAAAGAGTCCCGGGATAATGACCCTTGAGCTTTACGATTGGAGATGGAAAATATCGATTGATAAGCACTCACTGCATGACTGAAATGCTCGAGTCTCTACTCAGGGCTTCATCCTCTCTCTAATAGCTATTTTCCTCTGAACAGTTCCCTCGATATATATTCAACAATGGCCTCGGTTTGCGTGGTTGTGCGAGGGATACCCCCGATGGAGATATACCTGGGTAAGAGAGTTGAGAGGGGAAACGTATAGGCAACCTCGGTGGGACCGCGAGTAAATTTGCATTTGGATGCGAATGGCGCACGTGTATAGACCTTTCTCCAAACGCAATCGGCATGTCTGACTATCAAAGGGGAAAACATCCAACTGGGGAGATGGGATCTCCAAAGAGATGGAATTTCATAAGATTCTCTTCTTTACCCTATTTGTTTTTTTTTTTATTCTATTATTTTGTTTTTGGAAATTTTATCGGTGAAATTTTATCGGTTAAGACTCAGGGAATTTTCTATCGAATCTATTCCAACATTCATTTGCCGGGTCTAGATAGACCTCGGGGTATGTCCCTCTTCTTCTCAAATGCACGCTACAATCGAGGGAAGAGAATCAACGAAAAAAAGAAAAAGTGAAAGAGGGAGTGCCGCAATTAAAAAATAACTGGCCGAAGTTTACGGCGTGGCTTGCATATTCACGAGGCTCTTTGGCGTCAGCGTTAACATGCTTTTGAATTCATTAAACACGCTCGTGATGAAGCGAAGACGCCTCTCTCATCTCGCTTTTCCCGCTTTTATTATTTTTCCCTTTCTTTATTTTGGTGGACTTGTTCGTGTCCCCTCCTTCAATCTACTCATCCAGTACGCGTTTACCTTTCAACTCGAACAACCGCGCATTATCTATTCGACTCTCTCGCTATTTCTCAGAGTAATTACGAATCGCCTAAGGGGTTTCGCGACGCTCCTATCGGTTCTTTGAATCCCGAGAAATGCATCGTCACCGGTTTTCCTCAATTTAACTGATGTATGCGTGTACCCAAAAAAAATTGTTCATTTGAATTCACGCGAATGTCTCATTTTCAATTGTTCCAATAGAACTGTCTTAAATCGCATCGCAAGTTTCAGGTTTCAGGTTTCATTTCCGACCTGCGCAACGGAATTTTGCATGCGTAATATTAAATATTCATCACTCACCGAGGTGGAACCACGAAGAGGTGATCTGCAACAGAAAGAATAAAAAATTATAATAGGAAAAAAAATGCCTGTTAAAGTGGGAAAGAAGGGAATACTTTTCCCATTCTGAAGTGGAATAAATCATACATAAGTCAGCCATATGCTGCCAAATTGGTCGCGCTATTGTGGCAAACGCCATTTTTTGTACATGGAGACAATGGTAGTGGATAAACAAACTGCAAATGTATGAAATAAAGTCTCCCAAATGGATGAAGAAACATTGTGTCACGTGTTTTTACTGCCAAATCGGCCTATTTAAATCATCCGCGGACGAGCGATCTCTGGTGCTTCTATCACCGGCCACTCTTTGTTCATTCCTCGCTTTTACGAGACAGGGAAATAATGGTGCGGCCGGGTGACAAATCGGTCTGACTATCAGCTATATGAGCTCAACTCCGAAGCCTTTTAACCATTCGGTACAGAAGAGTTTTCCTTTAAATAGAGCCTTTATATAGACAACCCCGAGAAATCTTAAATCTGACATTTTTATTGCATTTCCGTTTCTGTAATGTGAATATTTCGTCTCTATTTTCCGTGCCAAATTGAGATACTCGAATGATACGACATTCGTGGATAATTTTTCACTGAATTTTTCGGTAACAAGAGAGTGATTTCACCTGAATTAGGGTAAATTGTTTCGGTCATTCGTGGTGTACTCGAGTGTGACCGTAAATTTAAGTCTCAAATGTATCTGGGATACTTGACGAGGTCAAACATTCACGGGGAGGAAAATTCGTCACATGGGACGGCTATGCATGACTATCTGGGAGCAAGGATCAAAGGCGGAGCGATATCGCTTAGAGCTCGTGTGTCGCGTCGTTGAAACTACCTCGAGTGTACAACCGAAGCAAGTTCGCTAGTCCGACGTTATCCGAGTAGCATTAGGGAGCTAATATCCATTCGAGTGCTGGCTTCCATTCCGTTTACGTTGAGATGTCCCGTCCATCCCTTTCCATTCCACCCCCGCCCACCCCCGCCCACCCACCACCCAACGTCAACGACGGCAGATCGTCTAGATGTCCGCCAAAATGACCAGTTACACGAGTTAATTCACATTTATACACAACCAGCTGTATCTATTCCTCTGAAGATAATTGAGACCGAGACTGAGAGAATAAACAAAAAAATTATTTCCTCAAACCACACGACCCCAGATTTGACAAAATATTTTTGCCATTCTTCCAGCGAAAATGGGAATTTATTCAGATTATAGATTATGGTAATGGTGTTAATAATGTTAATACACAGCTGAGGTGAATTCTCCTGGAGTCGTTGTGCTGGTTTCCGTGTTATCCTTCGTATCTGTCTCCTTTGTGTCGAGCGCTATCGCACCGTCGTCATCCACCAATCCCTTTGTACTCCTTACCCTTGTGTACGAGCATATATCCCGTGAGTGCACGAAAATGCTGTTTACTTGAACGATGTACGGAGTACCCTCGTTGTACGGAAATATCTGCGTAGGCTTCTTTGGAGGTAGATGCTTTGGATTAGGTGTCTGAGAAGTGGGACTAGTGGTACAGGAGTTTTTAGGATCGATAATGGTGATGTGATGATGAAACTTGTCGAAATTGTCAACACTGGGAGTACGAAACCAACGGAGAGGGTAACTATGTCTGGCATTGCTAGCTCAGTCCGGGGTCTTATCGGACTCACTTCGACAATGAGGTCTTTTTCAGAATGGTAAGCCGCTTAACCGACCTGCCGTTCTCTCCAGAACTTTGGCATGGCATGAAGAATTCAAGACGTTGGCAATTTTCAGCTTCTTAAATGCAAATTATAAATCCAAAGACGCTGGAGAATTGCTCTTGGAAATGATAGAATTAAAAAAATTCAACATTCAATTCTAGGTTCAGGATTCAGGAGTAGTTTCCAGAAGTGTTATGGTATACATAGATAATTAATGGCTAGTGGAATCATTCTAGAAGACTATTGGGGGTAATAAACTCACTGGAGTCCCATAAAACAGATACTCCGGAGGAAAAAAAGGACGGCACGGAATCGGTGAATGTAGTTTGTTGGATGTTGCAGGACTAGAGCGGCAGGAACCTGATCTAGGTCGTGGTACAACGGGTAGCTTAATGGTATTGCATTGCCTCTGTACTGTGGCCGCGAGAAGTTGTTGGCACCCATGTGCTACACCTCGCTCTAAAATTAAACGAATCGACCTCACCAAGGTATCCACAAACCGCATGCTAGGGTCTCACCTGGGTCATTTCTACTCGTTGTTTTCTATCCACCAGTAACATCCCTCTATTCTACCTGGCTTATTCCTTCTTCACTCACACCAATCCTCCCTCCGTACTCTTAAATTCGTAATGTCTCCCCATTTTTACTTGATCCGAGAAAACCAAGTCCAGAAAGTTTTTCTCCACTTTTTCGTTTCACCTTTTTTTTCACCCGAAATCGAGGAGAAAATGAAACCAATCTCATCGAACTAATGGACCATGGGCAATCGTAGGGTTTTTGGATGAATGACAGTTTTTATTACTGAAGGTTACGTGCAAGGGTTCAACTGCCAGTGGAAAGTTCACGTGATCGTGTGGACTAGTTGCCATGGGAAATAAGATCATGTCTTCAATGCCACTTGAAATACTCGCTAGAGTTTTTACGATTATTTCAGTTGAAGGGCAATGGATTGACGGATTGAGGTCGACTGCGGGATCTAATTAATCCTGAATGCAAGATGTTTATATGTTATTCGAGGTTTCGGAGTGTAAATTACTCCGCTCGATGTTGAGCTTTAGTGAGTTTCCGGGTGATTAAATTTTTATTCAGAGCCATGAGCATTTTATTTATTTTATTGATTTTATTTGAACTCCCTCGGATCAAAACCTTTGGGAGCAATTATTTCCCATTTGCATCGGGTGTGAGCGGCTTGATTCAATGATGACTTTATGTCTGACCGATTTCTGTCTTCTCTTATTAAACGATTTAATTTATCATTTTTTTTTACACTTGAAGGGTGAATTTTTACCGACAACCTCTCTAGCCAAAGGATCAGACACCAGGTAACCGCACGATTATCCGGAAATTCATATTAAACTCAAGTTTATTAAATATTTCTGTGCGTTCAGTTGGGCATACCTTGTAAGAAAGGGGTGAAAAGTGGTAGGGGTAGGGGGAGGGGGTGATTTTGAAGAGACTATTTGAGAGAATAAGAGGTGCGAGACGCCGGGAGAACGTGTTTTGGATTTAGGGTGAAGGGAGTTCGGTAGGGAAAATTGTTTGAAAAGAATAAAAGGCACCAGAGATGGAATGAGATACGGTAAAAGGAATAGTAGAGGATAGAAACAGAGAAATCGTGTGAATACCGAGGACCCTCGGTTCATCTTCAACCGCTAATGAAATTCCTGGCTTCGTTCCTTACCCCCATCTCCCCTTTCCCACTCCCTCTCACTCTCTCTTAACTCTATCTCGTCCTTTTTCCTCGGGTCCTCTTGTCGAATATATACGTCTGTGTGTATGCTCCTTTGGAATGCATCCTCGAGAATTTACTCGTGAAAATCTCATGGATCTCTGAATTGAGAATAAAAATTGAATTATTGAGGAGTGAGTAATGGAGATACTGGCGTTCATTTCGTATTTATCCGGTGAAATAATGGGTCGATAAACTCGAAATAATGTAATGGATAATTGATTATCGGGGAACTGGCCAACGGATGAAATGCATAATCTGCGTGTATTTGTTGTTTGGCCGATGAATGAGATGTGTAATCGGTGGATTATATTCGTATTATCGTGATGGCTGGAATTTTTGCATGTTTATTAATCATGAGTTTGTAGTTTGATGAGTGCTAGTTGATTATTTGATATTGATTCGTCTCTGTGATGACTGAGTTTTGGGGTGAGAATTGGGAGTGAGAGAGAGAGGGGGTTTTAGCAATCAATGAAATTGATACACACGGCTTGATGATGACAATATTTCATATCTCAACAATTCCACAGTAACTTCGGCAGCCGCAGTTTCAACATATCGGTCCAGCGGCCATTACAAAGCTCTTGGGAAGTAACAACTTATCTCTCGTGCAAATCACTCGGCTAAAGTGGCAACGTTTATGAATTGTGCTAATGGATCTCGGAGTATTTCAAGTTTGATTGAAATTTTCGAGAGCTCCAAGTGCTTCAGTGATTGATTAAAAATTGATTAAAAATTGGTTAGAATTCTCAATAACGTGGTAGTGAATCATTCACTTGAGATTGTTTCGTATTGTGGATTATAATGATTCGAAAAATTTTTTGAGTTGTCGAATTTGAAATAAAAGTATTCACTGTACAGTGATCATCCCTTCCCGGAAACAATCTCGACTTAATCTTAATCTCTGTACGTTACGAAAGTGTCAGTTTGGACTTCTTTATTTCTTCTCCGTTCGTTTTCTTGGTCAGGAGTGATTCGGTGGAGACCAGCACTGAATTCAATCGAACCTGGAGATAACATTTACAGCGCCTCTGGCTCCTGGATGTCGTAAATGTGGATCAATCAAGTTCTCAAGGGCGTCTGATAGGTTTATTCGATTCAATTACTCTCGATAGTTCTTCACATAGTTCTTGTTGAAGGCAAATAGCAGATGCATCCGCTGAGAGACTATCTCTTCTCGATTTTATCATCTCCTCCAGCTTCCATCAAAGAGACAAATCCATCTCCATGACAAAACGATTTCAGCAGTATCGGATTATTCCGAGAGTCGATACATCCATTGAAATATAGAGTACAACAAACATCATAAGACGCTGCTGACAAAGTACAAATAGAAACGCGAATGATATGTGTGTCACGAAGGCCAATTATCCAAAGGTGTTCAACACCACTTTTCCTCATCCAGACAAAACACTACTGGCGACTCATTCCCTCTGTCTATAACAATTGCAATTGACTCGACGGATCACTATTTCCCCTTGTTTCCTCCACCCCCAATTTCGATAAAATGTAATCGATTCTCCACCCACCGTCATCTCAACCGCCCCTTCTAACCTGGGACAACAATTTCCAAAACTTTTCTTATCTACTCTCGTCCTCTCAACATACCCAACCCCTTTTCTACCTTCGCCATTTTATTCTCCCAGTACATACACCGAGTTCAATCTCCATGTGATACACCACAATCTCCCCAGCTTTCCGAATTTTGAAACTCCTCGTTGGACATTCGGTTGGCAAGTTAAAGAGATCAATTTGATACATTCCAACAGGACGAAATACTTAATGAAGATTTTCACGATCCTGAGGAGTGAGAAAAAAAAACGGAGAATAAAATAGCTGGAGAAATAAGGAGAGAAGGTGTCCCAGGACCGAGTCACTAGCACCGTCTCGCACGGGTGAGGGCTGGCCTGGAGGTGATAACTCCTGATTTACGCCCTAACCCCCATCCCTCTCCCAGTTTCTTCCGCCATTGCCTCTCTGTCTCCCTCTATCTTTCATCAGCGATCGTACTCTCGCTCCTCCGCACATACACCACGATTCTCATTTTCTCACAATCCCCGACACCTTGCCCTCTCCTCTCGACCCACCTACCACCGAGGCAAAGAGGGCTTCTACTCCAATTAACTTTTAATGGTGCAGATAGGGAAACGTATGCCTGCCGAGGGCTCCCAGCTCCCACCTCACTCCCTCATTCAACCATCCTCCTCTCTTCGTGCATCTTCTTCACCTCCACATCCCAAGCCCTCAACGTTTCAGGTGACTACTTGTTCTTATTTCTACCACTGGCTCTTGGTCTTGGTCTTTTAGCGTCCCTCCGAGCTACCCCTCTTCCTCCACGTCCACCTCATCCTCCACATCGTCCTCCACCTCTCTACCAACGGCCCCAGTGGAGAGCCACCCGCGGGATCCTCTCGAGGCACCGACAACTTGTTAAGTAATTAAGTGTCGTTCTAAGTTTCCGTTTAATAATAATTTAGTGACATTTACGAAGTACACTCTGTCTTTCTCCGTTTCTTGGGCGTAGGGTGGATTCTCTTCATTAACATGACTCCCAAGTGTTTGGAAATGTTAATGATATACAATCTGAATCATGCTGATGAGGAAGTAGCGATGAGACTTTAGCCCTGGATAAATCGGTAATTGGGGCGGGGTGAATTTAATTTGCCTTGAGTGTGTAGGTCATTCAATTAGGAATCAACAAGTTTTATAACACATTGCAATTACACACATCTGAAGGATTCATTTGATTTTAGAGGGCACGGCCAATTGTTGAAACGTATGAGAGGATGTGAGAGTTGAAAAACAGCGAATGGCGGAGAGAGAATGAGAGTTTTCGTGGTAAAAAAAAAAAACAGAAGAGGGGAAAAAAACGGAGGGACGTGATGCGTGGTGAGGACCACTTGTGGAGTGCAGCACGTACTCCCTAATAATATTTTGCCACTGGGCAGCCATGTCGGCGTGCCAGAGGCATAAGGGCTCGAGAATTTATCCTCGAGCCTCGAATGTTAACCAACAGCCAATTGGCAGTGATGTGGAATTTCCAGAGAATAAGAGAGAGGAGAGAATGGATTTTCTTATTTCATGGGAGACGTATGTCTTCTGGTACGTAACGAAATGTAATAAAATGTCAGCACCTGGATGGTACCTAATCAAGACGAGGGGTGCGGAACGAAATGGCTCGTCAGCTGTCAACAAGCAGTTTCTTTATCATTTTCCCTGGTATTTTTCCATCCAGAGGCTAATCCTCCCGCTGCCTAGTCTCACAATCGCAAAATACACGGTTATCAACCTAGCGTTAAATCCACAACATTTATCACTGGATGGGAGTATGTGAAAGGATCTCAACGAGATATTCTCAATTTTCATTTGGCATTTGGACTCGCACGTGATCGGAATGCCGTTAGTACATCCAGCAATGAAGTGGTACGAGTAAAATGGCAAAAGGGAGGACCCATTGATGAAATGGATAGAAGTGAAGCGGTAGAAGAAGACAAGTTCGGGGTGCTGGTAAAAGTGGGAATATCCGGGAGTGAGGCTGGTGGAAAAGTTTTGGTGGAAGGAAGAAGAGGGAATATTGGCGGCAGTGGTTGGGAAGTCGATCGTTTGTTAGAGAAAATTCAATAATGCGAGCGACGGTTGACGGGAGAGCCGTGACGCCTGGCGTCCGGAGGGAGCCCATCTCGTCATCGTTTATCAATCAATCGGTTATTTTTCACCCTTCATTGGGGCTAAAGTGTCCCGTGACTGAACACAACTGGTTGGATAGGGTATCCCTGGATGCACGAAGAAAGGTACTCAAGCATTTCCGTTATTTCCCTCTTTAATGCAACGATAGCTCATGTATAAGCACGGTGTTGGAAAATCGATGGCTTTTATTTAAATAAGATCCCCAAGCTGTCTGAAAGGGTTCTTAGAGCCCCTTCTCCGTGGCCGATACATCCACAGCCATTCTTTATTTCTCATTCTCTTGCCTTCGATACCCTTTCCCGTGAAATTCCTCGCTCGTGCCGAGTAATGCCGAGCACTCGCAACACGAATAAAATTATAAACTCCAGTTCCTTAATCTCCGTGAGTGTCCCTGCTTTTTTCTCCCGACGTTTATTGTCTGAGATGTTTTCAAGAGCCTCTTGGATACGTTGGATATACTGGTAAGTGGGATATTAAGAGATCTTATTAAAAGATTAGGCAAGCGTGAGTGGGCACAAGTTGCTTGGTCTCTAGCTGTGAACGATATAATGGAGTGACTGGTGGAAACACCCGAGTGGAGATGGAAACGCAAGCGAATTTCGATGGTGCTGTGGTAAGTGAATGGAGAGAACTCAATCCCTCTCATACCTGGATGAGCTTTTCGGTGAGAAGGAGAGGGATTGTCCTGGATTCGCTCGGTGGAGATGAGACTGGAGGGATGAGTCTTGTATATCTCCCTCAAGAAGAATTGGAGACACGTTTAGCCTGATGGACTTGGGATTTAGGAATCTTCTAATGTTGGAGGACTTCTGGGGACACCCATGTGATATTTTTTCGCGATAGTGCGGAGCTTTTCCAGATATTGCCCGCAAATAGGAGAGAATGAAAAAAAATTCCAAGAGGAACTTCAAAGAAATATATTTAACACTGGATGGGGTGTCACTTATAATTCAACAGGGAGTATATATTCATCGAGAAGAGTCATAATTCTCCGTTCCCTGTCGTACATACGTAGCTGTGATGTCTCCCCTGAGACCGACGCATTTTATATTCACTTCGGTTTCGGTCAAGTGCCGATAAACTCGACAATTTTATATGGCCCCTGTCGTTTCACCGAGAAAACATTTCTACGGAAAAGCTCGTGGCCCTCCACCCATTCGTGAAAACCTTTCGGTCGACTCGGGCCTTTACGTGACGTACGTCTCTACCATACACCACAGATCACCGTTGTCCATCTTACCGCGAATATTTACCGCGGTATGTTCCACCCTTCAATTCCCGATAAAACACCGTATCCTATTATAAATGAATGCAGAGTCGCTCTATTGCAATAACAGTTGGTATAAATTTACCGAGATAAAATGTTCCTCAGCAGTCGATGTTTTATTCCTGAGAACAGTATTCCATTCTGAGGTGAAATTTATACCAACCTGGCCAACGACATATTGCGAATTTTCCAACATAGAAAAATGAAATGAAAGACCTTGAGATACATCTCCGGGTGTTATTAAATCCCTCTACCCCAAATGGCTCTTTCTTCCTTTCCTTCTTTCTGCTTCAATGTATCGAGAGTGTCCACAATGGAGGACGTAATGAGAATTAGTAACGAGTCAGAAATAATATCTCTCTTTCATTTCACATTTCTCCTAAGATACAGAACACAATCCGCCGTCTCGACCATTCTCATTACACCTAGATGGCTTAAAACTCTTAAACAAGGAAGCCAATTGTACCGATGTGTTCTACAAGGAAGTATTTTCCTGATACACCAGGAAAATTTATACTTGCCCTATCCCCCTTTTGTGTACGTGTGCGCGCATTCTTCTGGGCCACGTACTACATACAGAAGAGAAATCGAGGAGGATGGAGCTAAGAAGGACGAAGGGATCCTGCCTCTCCAACAGGGGGAACAAAAAAAAAGAAGAAAAACCAATGCCGAGAATATGGTATGTCGCAGGCAAGTACACTACCCCTCCGAAGACGTACGAAGAACGGCAAGTAGAAGGCGAGTGTTCGTACATCTAAACCCCCGGCACCCCCACATCCCAGGACTCAAGCATATAGCGAAATGCTGGCTGTACGTGTCTTGACTTGGTGAAGCAAAATGTTATTCGGCTTTCTCGGTGTTCCTTTGCGAGAGAATTGGGAGGTGGGTGGGAGGGTGAGAGAGAGGAGGTATGGAGGTGGCCAAGAGGGATCCACACACGCCCACTGGCAAGTCTTGGCATTCCCCAATGTCTCCTTGCACCCGTATTTCGTTTTATATATTTCCTTTTCTCATTTTTTTTTTCTCCCTCTTCCTCATCGCTTCGCAACACTTCCTTCACTCTCTGCAATGATTCGGAAACTGTACGAGGGGCTGAATTAGGAATGGGGAAAGACGTTGAGTGAGCAGGTGCGCTGCTTATTTCGCAATCACAGTTGAGACACTAGAACAAAGATGCGACCTCGTTGGGGGGACCGATAAGGAGTTGTGTAATACTAGTGTATTTAGGGGGTGGGGGAGGGAGTTCTAACTGTGATTACCTGGGGGTTATGAGGGGGAGTCACAGTGGCTGGTCGTTGCCATTGTTGTTGGTGAATATCTGTGGTAAATATATTTTGGTGGGTTTTGGGGGAATTAACTCGTGTTTGCCGTGGGATTTTATATAATTTTTGGTTCGGGATGAGAGGAGGACCCGAGGAGATGAGGCCCAGGGCCCTCAATTTGGGGTAACGATGATCACGGTTTATGGGTGGGAGTCGTTAGGAAGGGAGGGCTTGTGATTAACTGATGTTGAGGAATATTTTTGTGTTCGTTCATCAAGAAATAAAATTTTCCACTCGAATTCCCTGACGGCTGTCTGAATAATACACCCTTGGACGTATTTCCGATAGTCATTATGATGCGGCTCAGTTCGTAATACAACTTGAAATGAGTTAATTAGATTCGCAGAATCACGTCTACCTCGATTTTCTCGTACCTAGACCCTGGAATCTCATTCGCGGATACGTTTGCACTTTGTTCTTTTATTTTTATCTACCATCCGTTCAGTTACTTTTCCTCACTTTTCCAAGCGAGTTTCCACGAAAACTTTCCATTCCACAAGCCATCTAAAAACGGTACGTTATAAGCGCTCATCCATCCGTGCAACTTTTCCACCGTGTCACTCAGCCATTTTCGTCTGCACCAACCATTGGCTATGAGTTTTTCTTACACAAAACCCTGGAGTATATTCACTGCAGGCTAGTTCGTTAAGAAAGAATAATATTTGGTTGAAAACTGAAGGTTCGAGGCTGTCTAGTCGCAGCCTCTCTGGGCTCTTCGAGGTGCTTCTTTTTTTCATTTATTTTATTTTTTCAGTTTTTTTTTTCGACTTGCACTTGGTGGAAAGTGTTGGAAAGACGTTGCGCGTTCCTCTCTTACCGCTGTCTCTTCAACTTCTTTTTTTTCCTCTCCCAAGTTGTCCAAAAGAACTTTCTCCCTCGACAATTTGTAAAGTTCTGATATTACTCGTGAGGAGAGCCAACTCCCATTGCATATTGAGAATTGGCAAGTGGTAACCTTTTATTTATTTCTCTCGGTTTATTTATTGAATAGGAAACCAGCGAATCGAGGAAAAATAAAATCATGGAAGTTTGGCGTGGAAGAAATAGGGGCACGCGGTAATGAATATATTTGTAATTTTTTTCATTCTCACACCATCTGTTGAATAATATTTTTTCCATTCCGACTATTTGATGACCACCCAGCAATTCCCAGCTTTTACCAAATGGAATGGCCCAACGTATCTCTCTCTAGTGCGACGTTTTCCCCAGTCTCACGTTGCGTTTTTCAATATACATGACTATTTCCATGGTACCCACATGGGCCATACAGGCCGTACGTTTGGATTACACAGCGGACAAAGTTTATTATACATGAAAGCGAGAGTGAGTACGTTCACGTAGTTTCCTTTTTTTTTGTGGGTTTTCAACCGTTAGACGCATATTTCTCACTTTTCGGTATTTCCTTATAGTTTCATTTCGCCATATCCTTGTTTATATTTCGTTTAAAATATTTCAAAGGTGTTTTCAAAATGAAATAATTCAATTTGACGGGATAGAGCGGCTGGGGTACTTCAAAGAAGTCGAAGTCGAGAATAAACCGGAGGTTCTTTTGATGGGACAGGGCACGTCTCCGTATCTTCCATCGAAAATATCGTCATCTATCTGCACTAAAATCCTTCTAATAAACTATTAAAATTGACAATTGCACTTCCGCCCTAACTACTGATACCCATGAAGTCCGGGATTGACGATTAAAAAAAAATGTGCAACATGCGAACATGAATTTCCACTTTATGACACGATAAATCGATTACAAGGCTAAATGCATTTAGATCTGAATTTTATAGTTCGTCAAAACGACTTTCGATTTGCTATAGCGAAAAACCCGAAACATCCAATTACGCGGGAAACCTCGAAGTTGGAAGACGCAATTGCTTTCAGTTGTCATTGGACTCTGTCCGGTTGTTTTCCTCGGTTCCATGTGTGGAGGGGAAAATTTATTGATGCCAGGCGGAGCCAAGTGGTACACTATACTCCAACAAGATGCCATATTCTCAGTTATACACATGCGGTGAAGCGAGCTTTTGGTATCATGTGGGCTATGAATACCAGGAAAATCGTAAAGTCGATACGTGATGAAAAATAAATAAATAAGTAAAAATGTCAAATGAAGAACGACTTTGGAACTCTGGTTAATGAGTAATTTCTGAAAATTCGAATTCGATGAAAAAGTTTAGGAGAGATTTGGGTGAAAAATTGGGATAATTTTTCTCCCTTAGCCATATAATTTTCAACCACTGAAATTGTGAATCCCTGGAGATACGTCGATTTTCCCCGGCAATATAATATTTTATTCCCCTTCTTTGTCTCAATTTCGAAAAACTTTTCGTGCAGGTGTGGGGATTGTAAACTTGGTACGAATTCCCGGGTGTATAACCGAGTCTCTACTGAAATATTGAAAAGAACTTGTAATCATAGTGTGAAAGATTTATTTTCCATGACCTTCTCCACCCACTGATTCTTTTATTAGTTTATTTAGGGTCAGTTCACCAATAAGATAAAGCAGGTCTTATTTAACCGATGGTGAAATCTTAGCGTTATAACTTTGGGATTTCAAGGGGGGACGGAGTGAAAATAATGATGAGCGGTTTTGGCTAGTGGTTGGATTTATGGTAAAAATGTCCGAGGAAAAATTGACACGTCGTATGTTGTCACTGTGATTATGCGATCACTGGTAAACACGTTCTAGTCACGTTTTCAAGATGAAAATCCGTGGTAAAACTTCTCACCGCAAGAGTCTTTCAAATAAAGAAAAATAGTAATGAGGTGAGAAAAGGCACGTACTTGAGTGAAATGATGGAAGAACTGCAAGGGGTTGATAAGACGCATAAAAATCCCCGATAGAAATCACAATTCGATGTATTACACCCTCAATCATCAAATCGATATTCGAGATTGGAATGGCAACGAACCCTAGGGCCCGCTGGGCCAGTTATCGCAATCCGGTGAAATTCTCATCGCGTGAAAGAAAAAAGAGAGTAAAAAAATTTCGGGCACGAGTCAGTTATGTTTCACTCGTGATACGCCAGTACTTGTCGACGACCTGTCGGGCCCTTTTTATTCATCCTAACCCGAATGACGTACGAAGAGAATGCCACATAAAATATTCAGTGCACTCTTTTCGCCACTCGATTCTATGCGTCAAGACTTATCCCACCATTTCTTTTCTTTTCTCACACGACTAGACGAAGACTTAAGCTCTTTCCCTCCACCATCCACTATATACCCGTCACCCTGAGAAATCGCCCGCTGTGACAAAGCAAAATAATAAAATTCAACAAAAATTGATCCACCGATATATTCAATTTCACATGCACTTTTCATTCACTTATTGTCGCTTTTTATGATAAACCCATCTATACACCACTTGAGGGGGGTCGGCAAGAAAAAAAAAACACAAGGTGGAGCTTCTTTATTATTCGCGGGAGTGCGGAATGCTCGTAAATTTTATAACTCAGGGGATGAGAGACACGCATGTATGACATTGTAAAGTGAATGGGGTGAGACCTGGGTGAGTGTTGGGCCATCGGGGGGTGGATGACAAGCGTCAAAGTCGCCCGGGGGATCCCCGGTACATCAGTGTAAATACAACGCTTCAGTCAGTAAGGGCACCCTGTAAACCAATGGGCCTAGTTGGATTTATTTCCACTGCCTCACGTGAATTATTGATAAAGGTAATGAGTCAACTCGGTCTATATAGTACTTTCATAGAGATAATACGAGGTTAAGATCAAATGAACGTATGACCCCGGTAATAACCGATTGAATATTCAATTTTTGTTTCCTCACCACACAATATCTCGACCTTTAACTCCATTCCCATCATCTCTGTGCATATAAAAAAATCCCCTCTTCTGCTACCCAATCGTTTCAACGCGATAAAATTTCATCGCGAAAAGAGTATAAAAATCCATTCGGTAGAAACTGCACTATGAATAATTGATAGTTGGGTAGTTTCGAGTGTACGTCAACACACGAGAGTGAATAAATAAATCATTTTCCTTTGCCCTTCTTTTTTTTTGCATCTCGCATTTCTCTGTTGGCATTATTTATTTATATTCTATTCGACTTTGTATGTGATTAAGAACAGATCCCCACCCCTCGGCCCTGCGGCAGATCCTTCAATATTGAGGATACGTTAGTGATCGGTGTTTCTCTGTACCTCCGTCATCCTCAAGTGCATCCCACTGAGTTTCTAAATTATTAATGCACGTTATCCCTCTCATGCTACTCACGACACGTGACGTTAATTCCGTAAATAATTCAGTGTATCGTTGTGGTATCACTGGTACGCACTAGGCGTTGAGGGAAGAGCAGATTACAGAAATTCATCGTACGCAGAGTACGTGACAGTGAGTGAACCGGTGGATTCAAACTGTCTCGGTTGCATTTTCACGGTAATTCGAGTTGGAATAATGATAATTCGATCAGTATCCTAGTTTCAGAGCACAAACTTGACGAATACATCGACATGTGCCACTGATTAATCAATGACTTGAGCCTTCGGGGTTGGTAAAAAAAAACTGTTTGCCGAGTTGTGGGATGCAACACATGTACCATTGACTCTTGGATTTTCACTGAAAATGTTGCTCCACCTTTTTATTTCCCCTCTTTTTTTTTTTTATTGGCTCGTAAAAGTAACTCGAAGGGGGAATGGCATTATCGTTTACTACCGCATGGATGAACTCAATGGGTTTTTAATTCATAATACAGCGAGTTGTGCTGTTGGAAAATTCAACAATGGAGAAGGCTAAAGCCATTTTCCATTATCCAGGACTAATAGACATATTTGAGCTTGTAACAATTGTTTATGAACAATCCCCGATGATCTTTAGTGCAACAGCCATCAAGTGTTAGAGTGGAGTAATTTTCCAGTTCGTGAATTGATTGCTTTCGAGATAAATCGACAAGACCAATTTATTTATTCCCATCGCATCACGAGGGCGTGTGTCACGTGGCACTTTTTTTTTATCCCTTGTGGGATTGGTCAAAAAGTTTTCTCGGATGAAGCGGCAGAGATAAATGACGATAGGTTTCGTAAGTGAAAACACAACGGAGTTAGGGAAGAAGAAAAATAGATGAACAAGTGTTTTTTTTTGTTAAAATAGTGGGTCAAGTCAGTACGAGACGTCTCCGAGGTAATTTTGGATGCACCTATGCGATTGGACCGAAATAATCAGAGAAAGTCTGGAAATCATAGCTCAGCGGGCTCTTTCAATGTTATTCTACCGTCACATAATCGAGACATACCAGAATAATCACCAACGGGTCGCTCTCTCGGTTTTCCGCAAATGAACCTCCTTCGGGGCAATAGTATTTCAATGATAGCAATATCCCGTTTAATCCCAATAAACTATCCACTGCTCCCCAACAATAAAAAAAATAAATTCCAGAATGTTTTCTAATTAATTCACGCGTCAACTGCAATTTTTGCCCCCGTGCCCCGACATCAGTTAACATTAATTGGCAATCAGTCCATAAATTAAACTCCCCTCCGAAAAACTTCTAATTAATCTCCTTCAAATTAATGATACCCAGAAAATTCCAATTATTTTTCTCCACTCGACCAAAGTAACTCGATACTTCGAAAATAACTCCATTAATCTACCTTGGGGTTAATAAACGACTGAAGGGGTATCCCCTCACCCCAGCGTCAATTAGTCCAGAAAGATTTTACTCGTACCCGTTGACGATTATCATGGATACGAATTTTCACGCTCTCATGAATATTCAGCGGTAGAATATCTCGAATTCATTGGAAATATTTCAAGAGGGCATCAGTGATATTTATCACCAGTAGATGTGAACGATCTGCCTGTGTCTTTCGGCGAAACGAACGTGTATGAGCTTTCATGACGCCACATGTGCCATCGATCATCCGTTAAATTCGAAGAAAGAGTGGCGGTAGTAGATTCATCCGCTTTCTTTTTCACATCGCTAATGCCCGTGTATTTATCATCCTCAATTCGATGGTCCAATAAAATTCTTATGATAGCTGTTTTTCCTGGGATATCAGTGGAAAATAGGGAGAATTCGGCGTGTGTTGGTGCAAGGAGGCGCACAAGGTTGGATAGAGAAATTGAGGGGAACGAGAGGGTTGAAGGGGTCGAAAGATTTACGGGTACGGGGTATACCCGACAGGTCTTATTCTCCCGGAGGTGGTGTGCGCACTGAGACGTTTAGCCTCTTTTCTCTCAGTTACATACGGACACCCTGAGCGAAGACTAACTGGCGTGGCCTGGCGGTAAAATACCACATCAACTCGTATTCCTCCTATACATGCGATATATGGAGAGAGGTAAATACACTATTTTCTTGAAAAAAACTTTGATTCTCTACTTAACAGTAAATCTTGACTTTTTCGCCCACTGGGGAGGGAAAAAATTGCACAATCTCACTCTCTGGATAGAGTTCTTTTTTTTTCGTACTATCCCACTCGCCAAATAAATCCTCAAATTTTCCAAATCACTCGAACCACTCGAATTATTCACTATCCACTATTCATAGACCCGGACTATCCGAAGATTGCCATAATTCAAGCGGGGCGATCTCAAAAATAAACTACACTGACACAGAGTTTGGAATTCACTGGTACGAGTGTGGTTTGAGCATCGTAAAGTCGGAGGACACACCAATGCCTTGGGGGGATGGTCGGCACTTGGTTGTCAGAAGTTTTTACGTAGCAATTTATCACTGGATAACCTCTAGCAGAAGTTTGTGATGCAAACGCGGAGATCATCGGAGCTCGGTGGGCCTTCCCCTCCTGTTCTTTTTTTTTTTTCTCTTCCACCATTTTTCAGCGCTGATATATCCACCGAGGAGCTTCACGAAAAATATTCAACGGAATAAATGTCAGAGTCAAGTAGTCTAACCCAGTGTATGGTCAGACTGGATCTATAAATAGGCCGTGTAATTGGTGAAATAACAAATTGGCGAGGGAATTTTCGATAGAACGAGACTGTTAGCGCTCGGTAGAGCCTGGTGTTGGACCAATAATCGTAAGGCCTGTCACGTGCAAGTAAATGGGCTGCCTCGGTTAACGAGTCCGTCGCGTCGTTAGTGCCCCGGAGTAAACCGTGAGTCCGTCCGAGCAATAACAATTAGATAATATAATGGCTGACGACTAACAACATGGGTTTAACCCAACATCGAGGAGAGTACGTTCATAATCCATTACCGTGCCCTTTTTTTTAACTCCTCGTAGTCATCCCAAAATTACCACCACACTCCGAGGCCTTCACTACTTGAGTTAAGAATAGAATCAAGAAATTCACACACTACGGAGTATTGACAATAACTCCGGCGACCTTTCGATTAATCTGGAAATATGCAATTTGGAAATTTGTGGAAATTTGTGGAAATTTGTGGAAACTTTTAATTCACGGTGAATGTCGGGAAAAAATGAAGTTCTCAAGGAATTTTTACAGGTGTCCCTGGTTGTTTTTCACCCGCATTTCTGATATCATAGAAAATTTTCCCTCTCTTTTCCCTCAACAACAGCCGTGACAACAGCTTTCGCTCCCCAGCGAGCTGTAAATCACTCCTCCGTTTCCCTGACACCCCCTCAGGCCCCTCTCGGGGCCCCACCTCACCCTCTAGACAGAACTGTTTAACTCCTTTACCGTGTTCTCTGTTTCACTTACACACTCGTGCTCTACGGGCTCATGCACATAAGCGGGAAAAACATTTATCAATTATTCCACGTAAAGTTTTTCAACGGTGGGTCGCTGAGGTAGCGACACGACGGACAATCATGTAATTCAGTCCACGTCCGTTACACCCGCTCAATTTTCACGGCTAGGTTGTTCGAGTAAAATTGCCACTGGCGAATGGTTTTTACGGGGAGTGGATGGGTGGTGAGGGGGGTTGTATCTCCTCAATTAAAGTTCAATTAAACCTAAACATTTGTGAATATTAAGGGAGTAAGGAACTTATTCGAGCCGCAGAGGGAGGTGAATATCGAAGGGGGGGGTTTACTCAACTTACCACCGGCGAGAGGCTTTCCAATTTGCAAGTTCTTACTTGCCGCTGTGGTAGTACTACAACTTTTCTAATAAATGCCGACGGTACAGAGTCAGCTCCAGGATTTTACCAAATCGATATTTTATATTCGTTATTGCTTGCCCGAAGAAATTCAATGATGGGATTACAATTTATCGAGGAATATCCCTTCCCGCCAGTGAAAATATTATCGGGCATTTTAATACCAATCGATAACAGCCTCTCAGCTATTTTATTTTCAATGGGATTTTTCTCTATTCCCACATTATCAATACGAAAATTAGGGATTGAAAGTTTTTCGCGTGAACTTTTTTACTGAAATACTGGAGAGTATTTTCTACCACCCCCTCCTTTTTTATTTTTATCACCGTGAGTTACACTATTTCTGTTCAACTGGGAAATTGCTTTTCGTGTTTGCTGCATGAGACCATCAGGTCTAGAATCCCACTTGGATAACAATGGCGAAACTCACGCTAATGAAAATGTTACAGGTTGAAAATATTTTTGCTTTTCCCATTGAGCAATAAGTACTGGTCGTGCGCTTATTAGAAAAGATAAGTCATGAATAATGTAACTGGGGGATTCATCAATGTGCAATAAGCTTCCGCGGATGGATCAATCTCCTTAATAAACCCACCAGAACTAGAACCCACACGGAATGGTTTTCTCAGCATCAGATCTGATCATCATCGCTCGGTTTTCCCTCCCTCTCTCTTTCCCCAATTGTCCAGTGGACAATGACCAGCAAACCCAAGTACGCGAGTCAACTACGAATTTATCGCAGTCGAGACGATTCCCCGAAGGCATCTTCAGGGCGGTCAGTCCAGGAGGGAGAGGAAAAAAAAAAAGAATAGACTGAACCTGGAGGCAGTGGGCCCTCCTCGTTACCCCAGCCGATACGACACGCTTGGAATTGCTCCGTATATCCTTCGTGAAGACTGTTTCTCCTCTATGGCAACGTAATTGCTCACGTACACCCGGAGAGAACGAGAAAAAGAACGAAATCCCAGCAAGTATGCTGGATAGATAGAGAGGGTGAGGAAGCAAGAAAGGGCAGACAATGGAGCCCCGTGGAAGAGTATATTCGCCGGGTCAGCCGAAAACCTAACGACCCATCGAACCACCGAACCAATCGTTCGATGTTAATCGCTTACCTTTTGCTTTAAACCATCCCTTTTTTACCTCAAAACGATTTGCCGAAAACTCCGAGAGGTTAGCCTTGGAGAAACGTGTGTTTCAGGTCGAATGGATTCTCCGCCCTTTTTCTTCCGTTTTTTTTTCCCCCTTCTTTTAGTTAAATAAAAACTGCGGGGATTATGCTAAATACGATCGCGTATTTTTCTAGAATGTTTCGTTAAATCTGGTTCGTGCTTTCACAGTTGTAATTTGTGGAGAGTAAAAATTTTGATTGCACGAAAGTTATTGCGAGGCTGACATGCGAGCACGTTATTTTTGCACTGTTGAAATTTTTTTTCGACTTTTCCGGTAATTACGTCTGAATTCTCAATGCGGTGGGCATTAATTCAATTTGTGAAATATAGTTTCACAAATGAAAAGGAGAAAAAAGGGGAATAATTGATTCGGAGCAATGAGACTCCGCCGATTGAAGGCATTCCATTAAGGAAGTACCTGCACATGAATAAAATAAAACTAAAAAAAAATAAAGCAACACAAGGGCCCCCATGCATAATGCACGGTGGGGGCAGAAAGCCCTCGGGTTAAGTTTCTTGAAGTACGTTTTCTTTTCTCGTATAACTCAGAAGTACTTCCCTCCCTGCACATACACGTCAAACAAGTGAGTATCGCAAACTACAGGGGAGAGATGTGTGCGTTAACTCCTTCAACTTATTCAATTCGTACCCGGGACTCACCACTTGTAAATTTATTTTGCAATTCAATCAAGAAGGTCTCTCTCCACACACTCCACCCTATGATGTTTTTTCCATCCCTCGTCTTTATTTTTTTTTTCCACTCCTCTCTTTTCACCGCACGCAGGAATAAGTCAGCACCGACAGAAATAGAAAAATTGAGGGAGGAGAAAAGACAGAGGAAGTGAGGGCACGTGTGGCGTTATACTACACGGGGCAAATGGGCTAAAGTTTTCGCCTCCACTGGAGGAAACATGGGCGCGCAATTTCCACTCTCTCACACCTCTCCGTCTGCACTCCATCCTTTTTTCCTCAACTTCTCGCAGATTTCTGTTTACGAATTTTCCCCAGACCGTTTCGCCCGTATTTTTGCCATTTTTATTTTCAAAAATGGCAAAGTTGGACGCACACCAGGTGAAAATCGATTCCGTGATTTTTCTCATTCTCCCCGAGGAGACAAAAAAGGCGAAAAAGAGGGGAAAAAAAAAGTAAAAACGCGACTGGATGTATTACCGATACTCTAAAAGAGACAGGGATTTACGAGGCAGATAAAACTTTTTTTTTTTCACTCCGCAATTTTATGCACTGTATCTACGATAATCATTCGGTGGAAGATGTCTTATGTGGAGTTTGAATAAATTGGAAGAGGGATGCTGAGGATCATTGAGAAGTGGCTCAAGATATTTTACGGTGAATAAAATTGGCAGACGTTTTTTCTCCCTCAACCCCCCAACAACCTTAATTCTTTGTTTTGCTCCCCTGGGGTCACGGTAGTGTCGTTCGACGTTTGTGAGCTTTCAGTCTCTTAATTTTAGTGGAGTGTCGGCAACTGCTATTGCTAAGAGGAAATACCCGGCGTGTTATGTTGCCATAAACACGATAAACACCGTAAACGTCGCGAAGCGCGACCACGTTGGACGGCACCTCTTACGCGCATTACCTTTTCCGTGTGCCTCTTTATATATATTTTATTTTTTTCCACTGAGATTATTTTTCATGGTGATATGCCGTGTTTCCACCACTTGGTCTTTTCACTCTGCAAGTTTTAAACTCGCTTTGTTAGAAATTCTTGACAGATTGTTTTTCTTTTCAAAAGCCATCCATTGAGGCAGACGCAAATGAATATTATCAACACTCAGGAGTGGAACACCGTAAACCCTAAGATGTAATAATGTACGAGCAAGTCGAGACGCCTAATTAGTCATACTTGTACGTAAGACTGATAAATTGTTCCAACATTGTCGTTGGAGCCGTTTAATATGAGCGGTGGAGAGTGTTCCTATAATCGTCGTTAGTTACCCCCATGTAGCAGCGTAATTTCTCAGGTTAGGTCTTGTCGACAAGACCATCGTCGACTCGGGTAAATTCAACCGGGGTTATATCCGGTACGACACTTCCAACAACTTCACGATACAATTTCTTATTCTATCTCTCTAGTTCATTCTAGTTTCACTGCATGGCGGGCTATATCATTCGTTACTTTGTTTTCACGAGTGGATTATGTCACGTGAAATGGAGGAAAGAAAAAAAAAACGAGAGGTAGAGAAAAAAAAAAGAGCGGAAATGTAGATTGAACGTTACATTCTACGAATGCTGAAGGCTTGAAAGTTGTCTCGTAAAAAGAGATCACTTTTTCTTATTCTCACTGGATATTCTCTCGCTTTTCAAAGAGAACACAATCTTTATCCGTTAACTAGAAGTTGACTCACGTTTTAAAAAGTTGTAAGCAGGCTGGGCATTGAAAAATACGAGCCTTGAATTATCGCGATTTTTCTGAATTGAGCCTCGCGAGTAAATTCCATCCAATCTTCTTCCTATTTTCATTGAATTTGTTTTGCCTACCCGCGGGATGTGTACAATTCGCGATGACAGACTTGCGTTTCCCTACTTCCTTCGATTTCAGATGGAAAAAGTTGTTCATCACGCAGATCCATTATTCCCACGACCTTCGGGGGGTTTCTTGTTTCTGTCAAACGAAAGAATCTGATGCCGCAAAACGCTGACATGTAATGGCGCATTGTAATTATCCCCCAGGTCTCGTTGTTTCACTCGTCACACCGTGCCACTATCCCTTCAGGCAAATGCTCATCGACATGTGACACAATTTTTCAATACCACTGGTACACCCGACAAGCCCTCAAATTATGTTTCCACCTCTGCATTTTTTTTCTTCATGCGTCTTCAATTATTTCGACTGTTTTTCCGGCGAAGAATTCACTCGTCTCTGGCGCACACCACCGTTGAGAATGAAATAAAAAAAGATGGAGGATGAAGAGAGCCCGGGTGAAATTCAATTCAATGCATAGCAAATGGTACCTAGCCCCGCACGGCCTTGGATGTAACATCCGCATTGCTATCGCCCTTTTGCCCTCTCACCTTTTCCCACCCATATTCCACGTATCCTCGACCTCTTTTTTTCAACCATTCTTCTCACCTTTTATTTTGACTCTATTTATTTTTAAAATTTTCTTCCTCCTTCATTCCGCGTTGGAAATAAAAATTGCACGCGCCAACACGACTCAACGAGCCAGGCGGGCTTACCGTTTAAATAATGCACCTTTATCGCAGTCCCGTTGCGATACACGTACACGTGTTGTGTACTCAAACCTTCTTTTACTGAGAAAAAGAGGAAAATAGAAAGAAAAACGAAGATGCAAACAACGATTGCAGACCTTTGGACTTTAGCGCGGAATAAATCACCGTGGGGTGACGACTCCTATCGACTACAATCCAAATAGTTGATGATGCATAGTAATAAGTATCAATGAGAAAATTAGAAGAAATGGGGCCGATATCGTCTCGAAATTAGCGAAGATGAAATAGAATTAATGCTCGACATGAAGACTGAGAAAAGAGAAACGAAAAGCGATAAACCACAATAAGCCGAGTTATATTGGACGGTGTAATGCTCCTGGTGTCCCCCTTCACCACGTTTCACCCCCTCGTAGGATCTTCTAGTGTCTGATGGTGGTGGATCCCATCCTCGGGAGGCCGAACCGGGCAAAGTGCTCTAATAACTTCCTCCCGGTCCAGGACCAGAGGTACACGATGCCGTATTCTCCCATTGTTCATCTCCTTCTTCTACACACGAGTTATATCGCAATATCATTGCTTTTCACTCACGAAATAGCCACCCACAATGTGCACCACCTCTTATTCCACACCATAGCTACCCTGACTCTGTTTCATTGGATTTTCCCCATATTCCTCTTTCCCTTTATCTCGCTTAAACCACTATACACAACGCGTTTCGCGGACCCTGGGGAATTCCGAGAGAGCGACCGCGTGGCAAGCACTATTCCCCCTGTACTTCTTGGCAGGTTCACGCTCGACTACGTCTCCAGAGGAAAACAAAAAAAAAAGGGAGGAGAAAAAAATATACCCAGAGAGGAGGAAATGAAGAGGAAAAAATAGAGAGCCAAGTCAGGGACGGAATTGCGAGGTATGAGAATTGTAGTAAGAAGTTGAGAAATGAAGAAAAGGCAATACAGGAAGTATCGGGAACGAGAGAAGCCCTGGAACTAACCAGTTTCCACATCCGAGATCGAGAGCTTTTCTTCCGGATTTCGGGGGAAATCAGGGCCCTTGCAACTATTTGCTTCCGGTATCAGCGGCATTTTTGCAGCTATAGTCGATCAATTGGATTGATTTGGGTTATCGTGAGTAATGCAGAGCCGTATTGCGGTGGGAATTATCGATTGTAATGAATAAAATTGGTGGGAGTTGAATGGAGAAATTCATAAGGTGGAGTTATATCATTTCTGGGTGTTATTATCTCATTTTCGAGAGTGAAAATAAAATTGAGGGGATGAGGGTGAGATTGAAGGAGAACAGGGAGTGGCCAACACTGGGATATCTAATTTGAGGGATGAACCGTCTAGTTATTGGTGATTTGGGCATTTTTCGAATTGAGGGGAGAAGGGAATACATAAATACATGAGGGGTCATGTGATGTATGGAGGGAGGAATAATTCTACGGGGTATTCTCTTGGTCCCGTTGATGCCGAAAAATAGAAGGAATTGAGCGCTTCAGAAACTATTCGTGTAAATAGAGTGCATGAATATTTATAGCAACAACTTGGAAAGCTACGGACAGTAATGGGGAGATGCGAAGGAGATGATCTGAAGGACATCTCGTGAGAAAACAAGTGGATCGTCACGCGATTTGCCTCAATATCCGGATTGGAGAAAAGTACCCGGGGATTGAGTTTTGTCTTGCCTTTTTCTCCCTCCTGAAGCGATAGTAAGTGCTCCGAGTCGAAGTAGAAAAGAAAATCTGACCTCCTTAATACGATTGAAACGGGACAATACGTTTGACTCTGTATCACCTTTGACCCTCCAGTGAAAATTCACAAAGGCGAGGGATAGATTGATAGGACGAAGATCATCTGGGGGTCGACGACAAATATTTTGAGCAAAGTGATTTATCTCTGGAATTGAATTTTTTTCTTTTTCAAAAAAATAATTCACCTTCTGCCCTGTGGCATTGATTCCGTAGGAAAATCAGGACATTCCTCCGACAAATATTGAAAATGGTAAACGGCTCTCGGTGATTTTCACCAGAATACTTCCGACACACAGCGCAATACCTTCAACGTAGAAACTTTGAAGATTTTCTTCTCAAAGGAATTCTCAAGTATGCATCAGGGAAAATCCTCAAGTTTCATGCGTGCACAAGATTCTTCGAGGGTTGAAAGTTGCCCGGGTGAATCGGGGGTATCGATATAAAAGTTGTATGTCAGAGTAAACGTTTTTCCTCTTTCGGGGATAAAGAAAATAGGCAAAGGCGCTAACAACTCGTGCCTTATCGAGACTTGAATATCGAATGGACCTCGGTGAATGAGTGGAAAGATGTAGGAGTGAGTTTCAGGGTGGTGGCATCATCGATAATTCGACAGGGGATGCAGGAATTCAGGACCTAGTGCAGGCGGCTCTCATAAAGTCCAAACGATAACGGCCACCTCTGTAAACTCAACGCCCATCTCTTCCACCTCGATCGCTATGCAAGGAGTACTTTAGTAGTCGTGATATCGCCAACACTGATCGACATTTCAGCCCTCTTTTACCCCCATTTCGAACACAAAGAGAAAAAGTTTTTTCATATTGGAGAAGAATTGATTAATTTAGAAAATTAACGTCGGTATAACCATCCACTTAAATTCGCGTATATCTGAGAGAATATCTCGTGACGGATTATTTATACAAAAGTAGAGCCCAGAATTCCGTACAGTTCTTAGTTTTCCGGTAGTTTTAGCATTTGCATACTTTTCTTACAGACTTTAATCCCTATTTACACCGTACCTGTGTCAGCAGAGGGTGAATTTGGGTCGGCGAATTCCACGAAACACCCCAAAAATTATGATAAAGAGTCGTGTTGTTTTTTCCCCGGTAAGTTGAGGAAAAACGTCGAGAGAAATCATAATTTTATCTCTCAGCGCCAGATATTTCTGTACAAGTAATAGTCTTGGTATTCATCCGTGAACGGAGAAGAAGAAAAAATGTTTGTTTCAAGAGGGTCAACCGATGAAAAATATTCCCCAAAAATTTGACAACGAGAGGGATCAATGAGTGAAATTAAAATCACTTGTTTGATGAATCAGAAGCTGAGGGAAATGAGAGATGTTTTGGAGTGAATATGGAAATATTGAGGATAAGTCGTAGGTCACCATTATCGGGGCTGTCACTGGGTTATGATATTTTTCGAATGGAAAATATAACACACGAGCTAGGCGAGAGAGTGCCATACGCCTGCGGGCGCATTATAATATGATTCATGAGCTTGGGAGTCCCGCCGGCTCATGCGACTCCCGTCGTGATATCCAACGCGCTAAAGGATATTTTCCAAACGGAACAGAGAGAGGCCAGAGTGGCCGCACTGATAAAATTATTATCAGTCGCGTGAGAATTTATGAAGTTGAATTATCTCCGGGTATCTCCACGACGTTAGTTTGCATGTCTCTGTTCTGTACTTTATGCCCCAAGCTTTGATCCGAGAATGTGCGACTCGTTATGAGAATATTAGACTGAAAATAAAGGCGACCATCAACCCCATTATCTATCCTATTATCACGGATGTAGCGTATGCACGAGTGAATTTTTTTGATAATGAGAAATTTCCACTGAAATCGAGTCCTCTATTCCTCCACTATTTATCCAACTTGTCCAATTTCCGAAATTTCTTGACTTTGTCAATTAAATATAGTGGATGTTATGGTGTTGGGTTAATGGCGTTGAATGTGCGAGGAAAAAGGTAGAGTTTAACTCCTCGTCGACGCAATACTCCAAAATGAGGAGGAGGTTAACACACATAAGAAGATAGGGGGTTAGTTTCTGGGTACGGGTAAATGGAAGCCTGGCCGATTCTGGGGAACGAGCTAGACACTGTTATACCCGAGGAATACTAGAGTAAGTGCACCAACTGCTGGTTTTCAACCCATCTGGACTAGCAACGTCACGAGGAGATCCCAACCCATCTACTCCGAACAAAACTGACCCGCTTGGACCACTGTCAACCGACCACTCGGCTTTTTCCCTCTGGATATCCAAGTCCTTCCAAGTTACCGCTATTTTATAATGATTGTTTAGCGTTGCGTCTGAGTTTTCACAAGACACTGAGAAAATAAATTTCAACCCTGACGTACCAGAATCACCAAGAAATCCTCGCTATTCAGAGTTAAATTGGAGCACTTATTCATGCAATTGAATGCTATCTACAAGTTAATACGTGTAAGGACTTACTCATAATAGAGAGCGATGAGAATCTCAGGATGAATCCTCTGCATTTCTGCCAATTAGTTGAATCTGCAACAGAAATATTGCGAAAAAAAATTATCAGAGAGATGATTTAATCAGGTTGATTTTTATTCAGTGGCCCCTCAGTGCAACCGTTGGTGCTAATAAAGTTAGCACAATACGAAATAGCCCGACAGTAAATTCATGAAGCATGTTTCATGTGGTTTCGTTAGCAAGGGAACATCAGGGGCAAACGGTACGGAAGACTACCATATAAGGTTGATAGTTTAGTCGGGTGTACTGAGGAAAAGCAGAGTGAAAAGGGAAAGACGCTAGGCAGTAGCATCGTCTGGGGTACCTCCATAGAGAGGCTTTATGCTAATACAAGTTGTTGCAGTTGCTTCTAACCGACTTGCGTTCCGCACTCGTTTCACTCTGCCGTTTCGCCTCTCTTATCCCATCCTCTTTCTAACATGAACGCAAGCTCGCTCAATTGCCGACTCGCACGGAGATTATTTCCGTCTAAGTGCAACTCAAGATTCCGGCCCGGGCCTCATATTTATCTCCGACCATTTACAACCAATGGTCTTGAAAGTTTAATTCAAAATATTAATGCCAGCGTACTATCCAACCCTTCCCACCCAATCGTTATACATTCAATGAGAAAAATTACACTCATTTTCACAGTACTTTCCAGATATTCACTTCAGTTTTTAGAGAACTTTTTCACTGTGAATTAATTTCATTTGTTGTGCAATTTATGCATGGGCGTCTCGAAATTTGTTGAATAAAGGGTTAATAGGTATGAGGGGGTAAATACGATCTAATCTCATTGAGTTAGAGGGGACGATATAACGAGTAATGGTGTTCACATTTTCACAGTCATATTCACCATGGAAAATAAGGAGCCACTCTGAAACGCACCTAGCCTCTCTGGAATTTCGAATTAGTTTTCCGTGCTCACCTCAAAGTACTTGGGGTGTGAAGTTGGAGGCGGCCAACTTGGTAACGGAAGAACAATTTCACAACATTCACTTTCCCCCCCTCTCTCTCACTCACTCTCTACACGAAAACCTTTCTCCCACTAACACTTTCAACTGTACTCGCTCGAGCTTTTTGGCTCTTTGTGAGAATGATGCTGTTTCACTCCCACAACAGGCTTCATCCTCTTTACATTTGTATCATCCATCCTCTTGTTTCTCCTGACAACTTCCGGGATTCTTCATTACCAAATTTAAGATTTGTTTGTTTTTCCCTTTTTCTCTTTAATTAAAACACGCGGTAACAATTTGGGGATCCTTTTTTTTTGGGTATTTATGCTGAGGAATGTTGATGGAGTTGGCAAGTTTTCCACGCCCACTCCCCCTTTTTCAGTTTTCCCCGAGTGCTTTTTCCCGGAATTCCTCGGAGCCACTTCGGCAATTGAAGCATTTTGTTTATTAATACGGAATTTATCCAGTAGTTTCTGAGCACTTGATGAAAACTTTTCCATCTAATTTTCAATTTACCAACTTTGGCAGAAAAAATTGGAATTCTTCCACGACAAAACTCATTGAAATTTCGATTGAAATTTCTATCCTATCTATAAGAGGTGGATGATATATATATTTTTTATAACTCTTGGTTCGTGATATATCCGCCGTTTTGTATTACAAAAAAATGGTGATTAAATTTTTTAAACTGTTGATTCATGATATATCCGATATTTACATCCTATCTATAAATATATCCTGTGTCTGGAGCAACAGTTTTCATTCTATATTGACACTCATACGCCTTATCCATGAGCCCTCGGTATTCTCTTCGGATGATAAACGATGTCTCCGGATGAAGCAAAGCAGAACATTAGAGCCCTTGTCGTCAGTTCACGTTGAAATCGTTCAGTTGCTCCAGGAGCATCTCCAGCTCATCATTCTCACTCAGGTTTTTCTGATTCTGTAATATATCTGGACTGACTTGGCTCCCCCATGAAGATGAGGAAAACGCCGAGAATGATCTTTCGTCAACGATATTTGCAGCTCGATGAGATAGATGAGGCAATGCATCAGAAGTTGGCGAGGAAATACCAAATTTCCGTAGCGATTTATGACGTTAATCAGTTGAGAATCCGAGGTGAATTCAACGGTTGAGATTCCACGGGTAAAATTCCCTACGGTGGACAACGGGTGAACTCATTGTCCAGAAGAAGATAAGCCTTGAATGACGAGATTTTGTCACCTGCGCATTGTATCCAGGGAAAATGAGCGGCATGGCATTTTGCGGGGAGTAATTACATCGTGGTTTCGACCACTCAACTGTGGCTATCTGCATCTGCTTATTGTGTTGGGAGAAGTCATTCAAAAGGGATTTCACTGAATAGCACAATTGCAACGAATGCCATTCCTGTCGGAAAGGTTTTATGGGTGCATCATCATCCAACAATTTTCCTCCCACACAATCACTTGATAATACTTCATAATCTTTCCCAAATTCCATACCAACTTATCCAATCATCTGTTAATGATGATTGACTAATATCATTGTGAATAGTGAATATCCAACACTCCAATCTCAAGATCTAAATTAAGGTTTTCTCTCCACCATAAATCTTCTCCCCGAAGAAAGAGAAATGGAGTTAATTCTGAAGATTATTTATTACACCTCCAATAATATCTTTCGGATGTTGAGAGGGAAAAACCGTGTTACTCCTTGGTAACAAAAAAAGAGGAGCATTGGAAAGAGCGATAGCTCGAAAAGCGGAAGCAGCTCAACGGCCTTTTAGATGCTCGTAAATTCTGGCAAAGTGAAAATTGGTAGGGACCTAACGAACTTATGGGGAGGATGAAGCGATATAAGGGGAAAAGGAGGGTAATTCAGGGGAGGAGTCACCAGTGAATGGCACAAAAGCGAAGAATGATACTATTCCTCGAGGAATAACCAAATTATTTTGCCCGAAAAGTATTCAATTGGCGTTGAAAAATTATTTTCGCCACAAAAAAAGAAAAAATTCCCACGAACTCGATAAATAGTCACAGAAGAAATATTCCAATTCCATCTTGAGGCATATTTTTTACCGAGTAAAAAAGCAAGCGGTAAAAAAAAATGAAAAAGTTGTCTGTTGTGCTCACCCAGGGGCTCCAGTGGAATTTTTTCCCCCCCACAGTGAAAAAAATCTTCCGTAAACATCCAATTCCACAGTTGGTCCAGGGGACTCGTATTTCCCTCTCAATTTCTCTTTCTCCCGCGGACAAAGGGTATACGAGAGTACGGGTAGGGCAAACTAATCAAGGTAATCTACACTATTTGCACGGCTCTGGGCTGCCTTGTTTTCCTCCATCTCTCTCTATTCCTCATGCCCTATTCCCGTTGAATTTGCTCATGCGCGCGAAATGAGTGAGTATTTGTGCACACCTGCAAAATCGAAATTTCCACGATTGTACGAGAGACCGACAAGAGATAGTATCGAGGAAAAGCCAACACAGCCGCAAAATACATCGCCATCGGCTATTTAACTTCTGTTTTAATATTACCGAGTACATTGCAATGGTACTGTGAAGAAAAAAAAATGAAATATCATCTCTCCACCTTTTAACATTGATTGATATTTGTGCCAAGTTAGAAAAATTAATTTTGCAGCTAAACAATAAATTGCCGGGGGTAAAAAGTATCACGCGTGTCCATTGCCATGGCACCCTATAATTTAATCGTAGCTGCGTCGTAGAGGGTAAATTGAGCGATATTGTCCTGTTTACACTATGACGAAGAACGAGAGATTACGTTTATACATCAAGGAGGGGTAAGGCAGTTTAGGAGGAGCTTACGCTGGAAGCAAAATGAATAGAGATATTCCAGGGGCTTATTCCGTAATTCATGTCAATAGTGGTGGAAGAGTCAAACTGCTACGAGAACTGCAAGAGATGGTGTGGCTGTGAGTGTATAGCCTGAAAATCCCTGAAAGTGGTATATTATCCTCACACCATGGCGAAAACACAACAGATATCGCATTGGCCTTGGCTGGTGGATGCACCGTTTCGTGGATGCGTCGTCACTCGTGGGGAAGAAACCTCCGGAGATTATGTGTTTGTGGGAGAAACTCCCGAGACACTGCGAGAGGAGTGAAGGACACACGATTATTATAACAACGAGGGCTGTCGTGGTGAAGGAATGGAAATGCACGAGTTTGTGGACTTGTAACTTGTTCATTATGCCCGAGTCAACTCAGTGAAGAGCTCTTCATCCCACTGTCAACGTCTTTGGTACTTGTCTGTTATTCTTTTACCTTCTGGTATTTCACGTCGTTTAGCATTCACTCAAACTTCACAGTACTAATTTCTTTTCATAAGATTAATCCTTAATTGTATTGCCAATTTGAGAATGAGTGATGGGAAATGAGCGGAGAGAGCGAAAAGAGGGAACGAGCGAATGAATTTTGTCATTTAATGAGAAAAGATCAGCACAACGATTCGTCAGTCGACATTACATCTGGCCGATAAATTCCCCGTTGAATTCAACCGAAAACTTTTCAACATTATTTTTCTAAATAGTATTTCGCGCCATAAAAAAGTTTTTTAACTACCAAACTTAAGTCTCGTTTAGCGAATTTATATTCTAACCGGTGGTGGTCGGCTTCTCGCGTGTCTCCATTTTTATTTCTCTCTTACCCACCGTAGAACACACCAACCATTGCGCATCTCTCACTCTCGGTTACTTCTTATTTTATTTATTTTATTTTTCTCCCCCATCCGGTTTTGCATGACTCCTCCATGCCACCCCTACACACCCCTCTCAACCCTGTGAATCTTCTCTTTATTTCTTTGTGTCTCGTACCACGATCTTTGCTGTGTTAACTTCAGCTTAATTGCTTTAATTACACACTTCTTGTTACCCCTCTGTGATATTTTTTTTTTGTTTCTCCACCTGTGATAGTGCAACGCTCAGAGCATTTTCTGTTTCTTTACCTCGTGAGAATACAGACTTTATGTTTTTTCGTTTATATTGAGAAAATAAAGCAGGTATTCTGCAATTCAAAGTAATAGTGAGGATGAAAAAAAAACTGGTTGGTGAATCTGGGAGTCCTATCTTAAAATAGACCACAATGAAATTCGAAAATCGCGTACTTTGCTGAGTACAGAACATTTGCGTTGGAATATTGAATGGTGACGTAAAAAATATGTCCAATAACAGATAATGGTGAAATTTACAGAGCCAAACATTAGCCGCGTTCTAGAGCTCTTCGGGTTTCAGGAAAGAGGTTAATATGACAATAAAACCAAGTTGATGTTACGATAAAATAGAGTACCTCGACGCCATTTTCTGTGGTGTTGGGAGTTGTATCAATTGTAACTGTCGGGAAATGGTTGTACTCGACATTGTCAATCTGCTCGTACACTACAGTTGGTGAAATTTCGTATAATTATGCTAATGAGCTAACTCAGCTGATATCTCGAAATAGTGGATGAATAAACTCATGATGATGAATAATAAGAATAATTCAGTAGCCAATTCATGAGAGCCCGCCCTTTTTCTAGTGATATACAGGGCAAATGAGGAGCAGTAAGAATATGTAGGTGGAATGGAAAGAACCTTCTTGTACTTCATGCGAATCGTGATAGCCTGATGTGTTGGCTCCTTCTTTCCTCACTCACTTCAACCTCCACCAAATGTCTCGTTCTCCATCCACACGGATGATTAATGCACCGGGCGTGACTTGAAATTTCCACTCTCTCCGGCCATTCCCATTCCTCTCAACTTCTTCAAACTTGAGGAACACTCCAGAGTTACATTTTTTATCCCTCACATTTATGACTTTAATAATTGAGAATACGATGGACATTGGAGAATGGAGAGAAAAAAATCTATATATGAAGAAATAACAGCCCGAAATGCGAATGCACCACAAATATCGAATGGGAGGCACAATATACTCTACGAATGGAGAATAAAATTCACGGTTTAAATCTCGTTGAGGATATAAAATCCCGATGCAGAAATAACGGTGCATAAGACAAATATCGGTTTACTACTCTCTGGCGTTAGCTATCGGTGTATTTGGCCCTAGATAGAAACCCATTACGTCCCTGATGGACACGCTCCTCTCAACCATTTCTCTAGTGTTCCCTCCCACCGTTTTATCATGTATGTTACGAAAAAAAAAAGTGAGAGAGAGAAACGGAAAAGTAGTGGCTCCGAATGTCCTGCCTGAGGAGGTTATAAATTGGATCATTGGAGAGGAGGATACTGCTGTATGGGTGTGAAACGACAAATCGCCCATAACCAAACGGTTTTTCCCTTGTGACTTTGGGTGTGGGTAACACTATATTCACTTTTGTATGGATTTTTCTCGTATTCCCGTGGAGAAGAGAGATTTGGAATGGAATTTCAGATTCTTCGTGCATCTTTCGCGATTTTTTTGCCGGGAATTATTCAGAAGTGGTGCTGTTTCAGCCTCAAGTTATGGGAATTATTTTTATTGTTTCAGGTGAGTGTTCATAAGTCATATACGATGCGGCCCAGATAAAGGGATATCGAGAATGATCGGTGAGTTGGCAAACATAATTCGTCCCGAGACATCATTCAGTTAACTAGACAGCTACGTGCTTACGTGCACGTGTACCAATGCTAAATGAGTAATTGAATTTCTAATAACTGCAAGATTGGCCCGACGTGTCGTAAAGTGGCTCAATTTTAAACGTGTCTCTCTGATCCTGACTCGTCCATTCCCACACATTAACCAGACAGATTCAGAATGGGAATTCAAGTCAGAATTCGAAATTCGATACTCGTTGGCACTGCGCCAGATGCTCCAGAGACAGCCTCTAGCGCTTTTTGACAACTTTTTTTATTCATCATTTTTCCCATGTTATTCGACTTTTGTTACGAAAAAAAAATCCGAATTGTTGCCTGCCCTTTTTCCCTCCCATTATTTTACATCCCTTTCTCGAGTTTTTCGAGGGAGGGCCACTGCATTGAGAGCTCCAAAACGGCAAAAATTTTCTGCCCTGATAAATTTAATTAGTTAAACGCTGAGATTATAACAAAAGAGTAGCAGTGATCCTATTATTACCAGAGTGTTACACAACATACCTCCGGGGGCCCTCCCTCTCAGTCGTACCGCGTGCCAACGCACACTGGGTACATTGCGCAACCAAGTTTGTAATCCGAAACAGCATATTGTGCTACCGCAATTTCCCGAATTAATCGCATTTCCAAACCACTCCCCCAATCCCATCAATGTCCGGGCATTTTGCTGTCGTCTCTTGTCCCAATGCTGAATTGAGATTAGGTAGAATTCACTGTGCGCGCCATCTCAATTGGAAAAAGGAATTTCGCCCGGTGAAAAAGAAAGGACGAGAAAAAAAAATAAATGAAAAAAAGAAAAACAAAAATAGGTGAAAAAAAGAAGAAAAAAGAAGAGCAAAAATGAAAGGTGAATTTGGCAGGGGGCCTTCGAATTCAAACCGATCAACAAGTCGTCGTTGTTCTGTTCGTTCTCTCGGTATGTTGAACGATGAAAAGAGTCAAAGGGGAAGAGAAGAGGGGAGCTAACTTGGCGAGAATACAGCCCAGTAGCTGACAATGCCAACCTTTGAACTGTCAGGTCTCGACCCACATACCATCCGCTTCCAAGTCAACGTGCATCGAATAACTCATTGGAGAAGTTGAAAATTAGGGGAAAGAAGTGCAAATCACTTGACAGGTGATGATGATTCATACGGAATATCATTATACTCATCTATCGGGACTTTGGATTAATGAAGCTGTCTCTCGGTTTAGAATGCTTTGAGAATGGCAGACAGGCAGACAGTGCTATCAGATGTGTCGTACAAAATGCCCTATCATTGAGAATTGACACAACCTCATGGCAAAGTTTGTTTGATTTCACTTCCGTCCGTCCCATCTCAATCAATAAACATCAACTCGGTTATTATTATTTCCCTTCCACCTATTCACCAACATTCCTACGAAGATTGCTCTTGTCGTACCAGCTTTGTCCTAAGAGGATTACTCTGCGGTTCGTAAAACCCTGCATCCAACATCAAAGCAATGACTCCACATCTCCACAACTATCTTGCCGTCATATGAACTACACACTAAGACGAAAAGTTGCTAGTGCACTTGCACAGTTGATACTCTTGATTGGAATCTCTACCGCTGTTTCCAGTTGTTTCGAAATGTGCACTTACAGTGAGTACTATCTTTATCTAGGTCAAAGTCGTATGACAGTCGTATAAAACATGACCCGGTGTCGATGATCAACCCGGCCAATGCAGATACACCTCTATTGATGCATCTGGCTGGTGGGATTATGGATGCATCCTTCAAGGAGTAAATGGTAAGGACATTGGGTTTTCTGGAAAGGGAGATACCAACGGGTGGGAAAAATAATGGCAAGTAGAGTGGCAAGTGGAGTGGGGAGAATTCACAAGAAGTGCAAAGGAGGTGGAGGGTTGAGACTCCTCACGGGGGTGGTAAGTATTCGTAGCGCGTCCTCCTGAATTATCGCGCGAGTATTCCCGGGGAAAATGCCACTAAATCAACCCTCAAACTGTCCCGCTCGCGCTACCTCCACGACGCCATATTCCTGTCCTACTTTCACACACGCTTTTTCATCTCTCTTTCTCTACGCCTTCTTCCCAACCCACCCACCAACCGTTTTTTTTCCCTCCTTCTCGTCTTCTACACAGGACTCCTGTATACCCTTCATGCTGTAGGTACAGACGACTCTTACGATGCCTCACCTCCGCTCACCCCCAGCCCGGTTAACGGCGAGCGAAAGAGAAAACCGTACAAGCCCACCGGCAAGATGCAAATACGAAAACGGCGCGTGTGAGAGTCGTTTCGCTGAAATATTGTTGCTAAATAAATAACGAAGGGTGTAATATGCAAAATTACGAGCCGACCACCCCCCCTCAAAAGCCTCTCGCTGTGTCTCACTCTTTCTCGACGTCGGTACTCGCCTGATAACGCCATTTTAACTCGCGGAGCCGAGGGACCTGAGGGGGACTACCCTCTCTCTCTCTCTCTATTTTTTTTTCACAACCCTGATGGGCGAGAATGGAACACCCGGAAAATTCATTGCTCTTTTCCTACGCGACATGACTCTGTTGATTAGTCACCCGGTAATTCTTTTCGTGTTTATCATATTCAAATTAGGCCAGATGTTTTGGAAAGTGTTGCACGTTATTGTTGGCAACGCGTTCAGTATATCCACCAATTGCACGTATTCAATTTGGATTTTCAGTGTAATGCACCGGCAATTGATGCTTTATTCGATGAAAGCAGGAGAAATTATATAAAAAGTTGATGGGAAAGGGGAAAAATTCAAGCAATGGATTACAGTTTGGCAAACGAGTTTCATAGCACGCGTGCAACTGACTTTGGATGCCGGTACAACTTGGTAACGTTCGACACGCGCCAAACTCTTTCGTCGAGTTCGTCGATCCTCGCCGGGGGTGAGTCGGCCTCCCCCCCCAAAAAACGAGGACATGGGGTTGCGAAGGAATGAAAGAGGTTGGACTATGATGTGGCATGTGGCAAAAGCCAGAAGGAGATGGGTAACTGTGGAACCCGAGAGGGTGGCAGTTAACGTCGTCGTCTGCGGTGGTGGTAGGCGACACCTGACCCCTCGGCTATATCGTCACCCCCTCGCGTGAAGTTTCGTAACTCTTTAAAATAGCGTCGACAAAGTTGCTCCACGTCGGTAATTCCTGTTGGGAAGTAATCTCGGTGCCGGGCCACAGAGCATACAGCGCGTACTGCCGATCAATATTAATGGGTGGCCGTGTGGCGCACCTATATCGGAAATACTTTCTTTGGAAAAAAAAAAAAAGAAGAAATAAGATTTCTGAGCATAGGCGTGGTCACCCACCCACCACCACTTGCCTAACAAAGAAATCCACCAACAACGCAGTGGAGAGAAAAAAGATTCGTAATTTATTGTTGAAGTTTGGAAAATCTCGAAAAATTCAAATTAAAAAGTTTTTTTATGAAAAGCCGGTTGATTTGAGTGTTGGAGATATACACAACAGCACTTGTACCCGTTTTGGGTGAGTTTGTCACTTGAAAATAGCAGCAGACCTTAATGACCGACCCTACAACTCGTTTGGTAAATTTGGTTTGTATCAGGGTGGAGGATGAGGGAGGGAATGGAGTGTTGGTCTCTTGAATGAAAAGTCGTGCATTGTGCACGTTGGATTTGTCGTCGGTGTGAACAAGGGGATGATGGCTTGGCCTTTTGCATTTTGGTGGAATACAATAAATAACTGGTAGAGTTGAGGTAAAATGGTGTTGGGAGTTGGAGTTGGCCAGCGGGTGTATACCTGATTACCGTAGATCAGCGTTCAACCGCGTCGGTTGTGTGTTTCGTAGCGTTATTGGAGCTTGGTGGAACACGGTAAATGTATTGTGACTGTTTCAGGGGCATTTGTAATTGCACCGGTGTTGTGAATCTACACAGCTTACGGTTGAAGGTGATGGTGGGTGGTATGTTGAGGTAAACTTCTACGTGGTTGGCCAATTGGAGACCGGATGTACACACTGGTACATTTAATAGTCACATTTGGTTCTATCTCAATATTTCTCGACAGGTGCACGATGACGAGAACGAGAGATACTCTATCGACACTTATGTCTGTCCACAGTGGACTCTTTCTACTGCCATTTCAACACCATTTTACATTTTTCCAAACGCATTCGTCACATTATCCACAATGTTTTCCTTTTTTACTTCTTTATCTGCTAAATGATGACTCCTCTCACCTGTGCACAATTCCATTTCAAGGTGTTATATAACTAAAGTTGCCGGAATGGAGACGCGATTTTCGCGGAGTCTCATTCCTTCGGGGAACCCTGGGAGCCCGGGGAACACGCGCCACGACCATTAATCTTGATTCACCGGGCACCACAGAAGCGTAGGTTTCGCACAGCCAAACGTTTTTCGTGTGGAGGAGTTGTACAGAGGCGAGGTTTATAGTCAAGTTTAAGGTGTGTGGGAAGGACGTCTGTGGAAGAGAGCCCCGGGAGAGACGCAGTCTCGATTTCTCACGATATACATCGCCGATAACGTGTCGCGGAAAATACATCTCAAGATCCATTGAAGATTTTTATTTTTTTTTTTCCTATATCATGACTTTGGTGTACAGATTTTCAGCAGGTGGCATTATTCAGATGAGAAGGTTCAAAGTCCATTTAATTGAATTACTCATCGAGCAAGTTTCACAGAGAATGGACAATATTGACTCAACAGTTGTCTATAGCCAAGCCTTTCCAACAAGTTTCAATGACAAATTGTCTTAGTCGTAATTAAATCAAAGAATTTAATCACCATTCTTCAAATATTTGAAGCGCACCCTCTCAAGATGTTCAACCGTACGTAAATTATATCAAAAACCAACGTTTACCTTCCCCCAGTCTTTATTCCTCAGACTCAATATAATTAAAGTGAAACAGCTTCAAGGATGATCTTTAGAGGCTGTAGAGGCGACACCCGTTTTCACTACTTGGCACAGTGCCGAATCGACGAGGTTCTCCGTTCATTCGGATGGTAAAACTTTTGGCCCCAAATTCCCCTCGACAAAATGAAAGCATCCACCGAACGAGTTGTTCAGCCATTTGGTCTGCACCGAGGTTGTCCTATATTTTGCCCAGTGTTATATCAACCATGAGGAAAGGACGGGGATAGACCACTCGACGCGGGTACATACAAACTGGTTAGGTCTCGTACCTAATGACGAGCAACAGTAGTTGAATGCAAAAGGGTTGGACGCAATGTTTCACGAAACAGACGATATTTCGTTATGAGCCACCAAGAGTTAGTTATATTCACTGCAATGGTCAGCTACACTTCCATATGCTGACCAGTATCTATGTAAATCCCGTTTTGGGCTGTCACTGATGGTTGGTATGTATTCTCAGTTGTGGAGGCCCTAAGCATCTCTCAAGCCTACAGCCTTGGCAAAGTGGAGGCTTTATTGGACGGAAAAGCATCGTGGAAATTACGGACACACCAACTGGACCACAGATGGACCGTGTCAAGCTCCCTTTGTGCTCTAATTTCAACTGTCTTCCGTTGGATATACCACCGAGCATTTCTAACCCCAACAGAATGATAATGATCATTTCGTATACAGTTGGAATTTTCAAAGTGCTCCCTTGCGTGAGACACATCCACCCCGAAATTCATCACCACCCGAAGAAATTAAAGAGATAGCTCGTAATGTCAAATATAATTCGATAAAGATCGGTGTAAATTCAATAATCCAATGGAATTAAGGAATCAAAGAAGATCGGGTGAATCGAATCAATAATTCACTTTGTAGAAATATTGATGAAATCCTGGCAATCGCATTGTCTTACTTTCTCTGTAAACTTCTGATCTACTTAAATGTTCCATTGCATTAGAGAACTGTTTCTTCTGCCATAACACTGAGAGGTTTCATACAACGAGCTACTCCCTTACCGATAGTACTCCAAACAATATTGGACTATTCCCTAATGGAAAAAAACCATCAAATTAATTAACCTTCGTTACGATGCATATGACCGGAGTATGAACAAGTGCTTCACAACATCGTGTCATTGTATTTCAATACTTAATTCCGACACCTCATTCCCATCGGCCAAATGGATAGGGTAACCCTTAGGCAATCAACTCCCGATTGCAAGCATGAATCGCCCCATCGGAGAGGTTTCAATCTGCGGTGGCAGTGATCCTAATGTGGAATCCCAAGCCTATGCACATAGTCTCTCAATTTCCATGATCAAGAGACCTGAGATATCCCCCTAGTTTGCACAGTCCTGTTGTACCTCAATTTCCCGCAAGAAATTGTCCTTTGTGGATAATTTGATGGATAACCGGCAGAACATAACAACGAGTAAACCACGTGTCGCCTCATTTCGTTGAGCAGAAATAAAGTCTTTCCCATAGCCCTTGCAGATGAATTGTCTGGTGGCTCGAGCCATTACCCTGGTGTACCTCAGGTGTGTATTTTCTTGCTACACATCGTTTTGGCTCAAGTCTTCTACAGTTGAGTTATCCTTATCGCTGTTTCTCTTTGGTGTCGTTCGCCGGCTTTATCTGACCCCTTAATTTCAGGGGTTTATAATGCGAACCTCAGGGGTAATTATCAGATATCATTGGTCATAAATGTGAATTATATTCCGAGACTTCCCCATTCACTTCATTTGAGGCTTTTTTTTTTCAGTCTTCTTATTCTTGACGTGGGCAATGCTCTTCAGATTCTCCCGGTATAAAGTCACGCCTGGCTGAGCGTAACGAGGACTCCCCAGACAACAATGAATCTCCAATTTTGTTGTTTCCCCTCTTTCTCCTGTTCCATCGTCGAGTTCTAACCCTTGGGCCCCCACGCGCAGTTACCACCGTCGATGCCCTCGGAGCGAATCGACCATGTATCAATTCCAATCTTCACCGATAGTATACACACCGGGTCATATATCGGTATACATGGCGAGGTATCCGTGATATATGTGCGATTAGCCTTGGCTACCTTGTGCACAGAGCAGGACAATTCACTGAGTGGAAAAATTGTCCTTTACTCGGGATATTCAAGGCTGAATGGAAATTAGTCACATAAATTGAGAAATATCGCGTGTGAATTTAACATCAAATCACCTACATCACGATCCACTATTTCAATACCTCACGTCCTTCTAGAAGAAAAATGAAGGAAAGCAACGAGTTTTGTTTCGATGACGTTAAATAATGTGGGGACATTGCGTCTTTGAAGATTTTACTGGTCATGGATAATGCATATGATATTGTGAATTGTTCAGCGGATCCGACGAGAACAGACAGAATCGGGGAAAGGTGAAGTGAGAAGTACTATGTAGTTTCGTAATAAAATGAAATTAGCTGGGCTGTTTCGGATGTCTTGGGGGGGTTTGGGGTGGGATGAAGAGGGAGAATGAAGAAAATGCCGCAGCAATGAAGTACAAAAGGCCTCCTACCGTTGGAGGGACGCGAGACAATGCCATCTCGATTTCGCACGCCGTTGGATTACGATTCGAAACCACCGCCAACCTGACCTCTCTCTATCTCTCTCTCTCTTGCATTCTTCTTCCTCGTGCTATTCCAATCTATAGGCACTATTACTCCAAGTCCTTTGGGGGCTTACCCCTCACACTCTGGATACCATGGGATTGGTATAGCTCGAGAGAACTATGGGGTCTCATTATCTCTATTATTTTTTACATTCCAGTCTTATTATCTGTGCCAATAAGATTTTTTTCCCGTCCAACCGCGGATTCAGTGATTCATATTTGAATGGAAATTGAAGAAAAATGGAATTTCTGGGGAGCAATTGTTGGCGATAATGGTGTGAGAGGGTAAATTATGGTCTCGTCACGAGTCATGTCTCGTCTCCAGTCATCCGGAGTTATTTATTTAGGTTTTTTTTTCCATAATTTTGCTATTCCTAACCGACTTCATATTCTATCCTGCAAATATGCTTATAAATAGCTTTTCGATCTCTCTGGGTTGTCCCTAAAAAAAGGAAAAAAAACCCCTCGGCCAAACCTAATTTGTAAGGCAGGGTCGAGTGCTTTATATGTAAATTGCCAAACACTTAACGATTTTCCAACGGTTATTTAGAAGCAAAGTACCCGAGACAGGCGTACCACCGTCTTCCTTCACCGTTCTATTTCCCCCCACCCCCCCGAACCTGAAAATCTACTGCTTCCACTCACCCCCATCTGTACCCTCTATTCTCTGTATTACCTGAAACGGTAATTGCAACGTTAAAAATAATATTCCCAAATAAAACTAACAACTGCATGTACGGATATGAATATTTGCCATTACTCCATGTTGGAATTTCTCGCTTGTACGGAGGCCGAAAAAAATCGCCGATTTTAAAAGTACTCAACGGATTTAAATGCACGTACTTTGCACGTGTTCCACCTCCCTTGTTTTTTATCCCCACTCGCGTTTATTTATTTATTTTTTTTTATTTGGTCCAGTGGACAGGACTGGATCATTCGACGGGAACTCAAACGTCGCCGATTGGACGACTTTAATCGGGAGCGTTGCCTGGCCGTAAGTGCAAAACGCTGTTCGTTGGGACGAATGCGAAAGGTATACCACCCTCAATTCTCTCTTTCTATTATCCTGCATGTCCCTGGAAAGTGGCAAATACCCAGAACTCGGGGTTCACCTTTTTTTTTTTTCATTAATTTTGGCCAGGGGATGGGCGGATGTTTATCCGTTTCATGCGGCCACTTTCAGGGCATATGAAATATTGGATAAGCTCTTTTAAAAAGAATTATAACTTTCGTGATTTCCATCAATTCCACAATTATTTCCACCGGAACATTTCCACGGGGTCAGTATTCCCAAATAACGGATGAACTATAATCTATCGAATCTCATCGGGGTCATGAACTCGAAATAAAATTGAAAGCGAGATCCCCCCAATCTATTTTTACATGAGATACGTGAAAGGCCATTTCTCCAGAATGCCATTATCCATATGTATCGATTTTATCGTTTTTTGGGAACTGCTGAATGGACACCTAAACTGCCTCTCAGTTTCTCTTTTTTTTTTTCAAACCCAGCTATCCCACGTTTTAAGGGTGCTCGATTTTTATTGCTCTAAACGTACACTAGTAAACGAGAATAGGGGTAGGAGCCATTTCTTTTATTTTTCGTTGAAGAATTCCATTACACTCTAAATGGAGATGTTTATGGTTAATTTTTTTTATCTCCTGTGTCTTCCTGGGGGTTGGGTGGGTTTACGTATCCCCTGGAAGGCGCCACGGTGAAATGAATTTACAACGGAGACATTGATATTGATTTGAAACGAAGCGATGTATGGAATCGGGAGCGTACGATTTACAAGTGAGTTGAGTGTGGGTTATTCAAAAGAACGAGTATAATTTAATTTGTTCATTTGGCCGGAACCCCTCGGTTAATTAATAAAAGTAATCGAATGAAAGGTACATTCATAGGGGGAGAAAGTGAGCGGGATGAAAAATCCGTGAGTGTGGAGTGAGAAGTTGCGGAAGAGGAGGTAAAGGGGGAGGGGAAAAAGGAGGGGGAAAAAGCACGCGGTTGCTGGTAGCGTCAGGTGAGCAGCTGCTCTGAGTGGATTAAACTGAGGTAATCAACGCAAATTGATAATCCTACTTTCCGCCAGTGCCGTTCCACTCACGCCTCCTCTTTTAACCACGCATCCACTGAGTTTACCGTCTTCGTTACCCTCCCGTCGTCTCTACTTTTTCCCAACCCCCCCAGGTCTCTGCATTCCACCCCAATTTTGTCGGCATTAAAGTACGTAAGACGCAGGGCACAGGGGACCCGGCGAAACTTTACAAGTTGCACCACCACTGGACGAGTTTTTCCCTCCATTTTAAAGCCCTTTACCCACCATTGACAGTTCTCAATTGTAAGTTTCCTATGTGAATTACTGTATTGACCATTCCCCTCCAATTGATCGATTTTTCCTCGCTCTCTCTCTTTCTCTCTCTCTCTACCTATCTTGATTCATTTACTACCTTAATTGGTGATTTGGTAAAGTGTAAGAACATCGTCACCCCCGTACATTGGAAATCCCAACCGGTAATGCGATGCCCCGTCGATCACTTTCCGTATATAACACCCCAGTGGTACCGCACGAAAGAAAAAAGGGAAAAAGGCGATTGGCTGGTGTGCGTGATACACACCACAGGGAAGGAAAGCTAATCACGTTTCCTCCGGTGGAATAGCAATGCTCTTTGGAGCTATTCGCACCCAGCAGCGACGGAAATTAGATGAAAAGAGAAGACTCCAGGGTTCGCCTCTCCTTTCAAAGACGCGATAGGAAAAAAAAAGGGGGAAGAAACCCAGAGAGGAATGAGAGTAAAGGAAAATGATGGGAAAAGTACGATAGGGTTGCTCTCGCTTGATTCGAGGGGTTTCACTTTCGCCAATCATTCTCACTCGGTTCATAATGAAATAAACACTGGGAGACTATCGATGTTGCTGATTGCTATGAAATTACGGTACGGAGCGAGAGACTATTTATCCCCAGGTGGAAATAAATCGACTAGAGTTCATCCGGAATACAGAGAAATGGCTCAACGGCAAGTGAAGAAAAAAAATCTATCCTTCAACTTCACTTGCAACATATGCAATTGGCCTATTTACATTTCATGTCTGCGTGATTAATAGTGACAATTCGATACTGGGAATGGCTGAAAGGATTTCTCAACGGGAATGGCCTTTCGTATATTTTCACATTTGCGATAGTTAAACTCAGCTCAGACCATTTCCTATGAAATACCAAGAGATCTTTGCCTTTGTGCTACACTACCATTATATTTTCAGAGAAAACCTACATGACTAATGTTTTTACCTTTATCTTTATCTTTATCGTTGTTGTTATTATTGCAGAGTGCTTTCAGCCATAATGTTTTTGAACGTTGTACTTTTTTTTTATCACTGTGTACAGAGATTAACGTTCCCACTGGTAAAAAAAAGGGCGCAGGGGGAGGGCGGCAATAGTGACAGAAAGTATTATTACGAAACGCCGGAGAAACCCCAAAGAGTGAATGGCAATATCAACATTGTGCTGTTGTACCTTTGCAATCGATTCTCACTGATAATTCCATTTTATTCCATTTCGTTTATTTTCGAATTTTCTTTTTCACGAGAGTCTTGTCCTCAGAATACGGTGAAAACTGAAGTCCGACCGCTATATTTAGCTTTATTCAGTGCTCAGAGTGAAAAGAGAATGAGGGGTAAAAAAAATACCGCGTATATGTGGGGTGAATTACGAATGTGCAGCCCTCGAAGTACGAAAAGAACAAAGAGTGAAGAGAGAGGGAAGGAGAAGCCGAAGAGGAGGAAAACGATAAATGAGAGTGTCGCTGGGATGTGTACGGAGTGCGTTTCAACGTGCAGTGACGAGCGTCGTTTCGGAAATGCACCTGTACTCTTTTTTTCCCCTTTTTTTTAGCGTGCACTGTTCAACAAAACATGGCTGATAAAACGGTGGACGACGAAAAAATAAAAAGAGAGTGAAAAAAGGGGGAGGGGGAGGGGGAGGGGGGTGGAAGTGGATGGACAGTTTTTAAAAAAAAAAACAAATCACGGTTGATGGTGACAAATTGGGATCGAAGAGGGGTAATAAATGGTTTTTTTTGTCATCGCTTGGGTTTAAATATTTTCGCGTTAAATGAATCATAAAAATGGGGACAACTACCGTTAACCGTGATTAAAATAGGATTGATTGAATATTTATGCCTGTTGCAACTACGCCATGATTTGATTGAGGTTTCAATATTATTCATTGGAATTAATAAATCCCGATGGGAATCCGCACGATGTTTTTATACGGAGTGAATAATTCATGGTTAAATGAGGCATTTATCGGGGATTGTTTCGGTGTATCATTCATGCTCGATATAATATTTAATATGATTAAATTTGAATGAAGCCACGTGAGTGAATTATTTAATTGATATTAACATTTTTGGCGATGTGATGTCCAGCAAATGGTATTTCGGGGTAGAGGGTGTATGATTTGTGAAAAGGATCAAAGAACAGATAACTCTGGTTGTTATTTCCTTGGGGTGAAGGTAAACCGAGATGATCAAGAATACATTAGCATGCATTTCAAGATGACAAGGATTGACCACACGCACCCGTCCAAATAGGTTTGCCAGTGATCGACTCCCCGTTAGGATTTGGCCTTCCACACGAGGCGGAGCAAGATGTTAAATCCCCCAGGACAACCACAACCAATTCACCCCATGATATATCCCCTCCCGTGAAACTCTATCAGCAGTGGTAACGTCGTGTCAAACAAATGGGCTTCTTTGCGAGTATCAAATACAACTAGAATACAAAATTAACCCTAGAATCAGCGAATTTCCACACCCTATCTACTATATACTTCGCCATTTGGCTGATCCTAGTCATGCCTACAGCATCTCGTACCATTCCAAAAGCTCAACTATTACTGATTCAGAATGTAACACGCGGAGTAAGCAACTCAAAGACACCGAGACAGACGATCTTCCACGGCAAAATTCTCTCTGTCCTCCTCCATTTTCTACTCTGTTATACTCGTGAATGTATCGCATGCTCAAGTCAACCCCTGGGAGATGGCGAGAGAGAGGAAAATCCAACTTACGCTGACGACAATATACAAATTTATTCTATACGCGCGTGCCACTCTCCGTTCTGGATATTTCGCTATGCTTTTTCCTACTTCCATACCCTGGGCTCATTCCAATTCTTTCTTGAGTTTCTTCTCTCGTAGTCGGATTTCACGGCTTGCTCTATCTACTCTCCATTATTTTATTTTTATTATCCAAAGAGTATTGGGGGTTAAGTAGTTATTTCAACTCCAGTTTTGATACAAGTGTTACCTCACGGGTTTAGGAGAGATGAGGCTCCTTTGAATTTAATTGCGGAGTACTTTCGATTTTCGCAAGAACATCGGTTGCAACCTTCAATTTCAAACATGAAACTTGTTCCCAACCCGGCTATTTCGAATATAAACAGACATATATACTTCAAAGTTGTCGAAATACGATAGCAGGGAGCAAAGTTTCGGGAGCCGTCTTTCCCTGCTCTCCTACTCACCCCATCTTTTCACTGTCCACTCTCCCAAGAAACTTACAACCTTGAGAGAATCTCCTGGATGAACGATCAAAGTATGTAAACTACTGAGACGGGCCAGCGAATGTACCCGGCAGTTTTCCTTTTCCGCCACGTGAAATATACACTGACCTCTATCTACACCGGAAATATATCTTGACTCTATCTTTTGTCATTGGACTGTTTCGGCGAGACTATATAAACTTGAAGAAGTAAAAAAATTTCACAATACCATCAAGACATGAAGGATGATGACCTTTGGGGGAGATAAGTGAATTTTTTTTTAATTGAATTTTTTTACCTACCACTGCCATCAGCCTGAACCGAGCATTCCCCTCACCCTGTACTATGCAACAACTAAAGTTCAAATATTCACAAGTATCGAAAAGAGCCGGAACTACTTTTCCACCGGAACCAAGCTGAAGAAAATCCTAGCGGGCTTATCGAGCGACTACTTTTCTCTCTCAACGATGAGGTTTACTCCATTTCTTATTCTATTTTTCTTAATTCCCTTTTCCACCAATTTTTTCCTCCATCTCGGGGCTAGTTTCTTCATCTCACTCGGCAGTCCCTTCTCGCCCTTAACCATCCTAGCCTCTCTACCTTCCACTTAAACGCGCTTCGAGCCATTTAATCTCGTACCACCCAACCACTTCTCCACCCACTGAGATGATCATTCTTCTGGGTTGCTGCCTCAAAATGGTCCGACCAATAACTCTACGATTACGTCTTATTCCTGGCTACGAGAGCCTCGATTTTCTCAAGTGGAAAGTATGTGAATCTGTATTACGATTAAATGGAATGATCCCATAGTTGTGAAAATACACGGATTGAGAATGTCCAACTTATCATTGTCTTAGAAATCGACCGTACCTCTGCAAAAATAAACTTCCACTAAAAGCAAAAGAGAGAGAGAGAGGGGAGAGAGACAGAAAAAAACCTCATTTTTTCCCCAAAAATTATTCACCGGGCACCGAAAAACTGTCAACAGTGTTGGGTTATCCCCCAAAACTCCACCGAAAAGAGTAAAAAAAAAAAAGTGTAAGGAAAATGGTGAAATTCCGGTGAGTTTGTGTGGCACACACGAGTATCCTCCTTCCAAGAGTCCACTGTTTCTTGTACCTCCTCGGGGACTACTTTAAAGTATCCAAGTAAACCCCCGGAGGGAGCCAGTACGGTTTGTACAGTTTCCCGAGCGTCCTATCCCCCTCTTGCCGTCTGTCTATCACCTTTTCACTTACTTTTTCCACTTGTCTCATTTCTACCGAACCATTTCAACTCTGTACACCCGCTCCTCACTTTTCGTACACGATAGCCCGTACTCGGAAATGAGTAAATAAAATGAAGGAAATCAATTTAATTACTTGACTCATTCTACATCCCACCATGTAAATTCACATATCACTTATGCATATACATCATATGATGCGTCAAACTGCAGCATCATAAGCGAAAGACCCTTGAGAGTGGCTGTGGCATAGGGAAGTGGTGGGCGCGTTGGACCGATCAACCGAGTGAGTTTCCCGGGGATATAAACCCGACGACCGGGAACAGTTCCGAGTCGTCGAGTTGAATGGCATTAATTAGCTGAAATATGCAAATAGACAAGGGAGAATGAAAGATCGATAGGCACATATATATCTGCTTATCGTGCACTGGCTTGATCAAAGTACTGTTAAACAGCAAATCTCTCTCAATTAAAAAAAAAAATCTCAACACCGTCAATACTCTCATCGATGGAAAGACACACGATATAAATTTCCGGACATCAAACTTTTCAATCGGAGAATTTTTAATGTATAGAAATTATTATTATAGGAATCATTGAATTCAATCAACCAGTGGAAATTACATGGTGAGAATAGTGAGCACGAGGCATCTACCCAGTGAATGAGAAATTCAGTAGATGCCATTTGCGTTATCTCCCATTGACAAAGCGAGGTTGCGCACTTGTGTGTGTGCATGTGAGATACGAGGTGTGTGTGGTCTTGACGTGTGCCGGGTGTGTCAATAATCGAACATCAATCACCCGTGGAATTATGGTAAATTAATTACGATTGAGTGGACCATGCGTGTATCAAGTGGCACGAGACATTGAATTTTCATTCTGTAACCCGAATGGAATGAAAAGAAGAATTCGAAAAAGAAAAATGTGAAAAGCCGTGAGGAAAAAAATGAACGCTCATCACACATATCTCAACCTCTCCAGATTGCTCGATAAAAATAGAGGATGTAAAATAATAATAAGATAATAGCACATGCAGAATTCCGAGTATGCGGATGGGCGAGGTATAAGGTTAAAGTACGCGAGTCAAGTGAGGGAGGTGCGCACAGCTGGTGACATAAAAACGCAGCTGGAATGCACACGGGGCGGGTGAATATCTGAGCTTGCAAGAAGTACGATATAGAAAGGCGAGTGTTGCACCAAGGGGATATCCAACACTGACGTATAACCCGGGGAAAACACGAGTGTGACACAGGGACGGGAGGGAAAAACGAAATACGATAGCACTGAAATTTCCCAGCTCTCTGTATTCATACCCCTGCCGTAGCTGTCCAGTTTGCCCTCTCGTGGATGTGCCGTTTACGAGGCTCTCCTGGCCGATCCAACCTCCCATACACGAACGACTGTATCATATCCCCCGGAGATACCTCACATCGTGTGACATTCCCGGGCAAAATGATACTCTCAACCGTAAAAATATCCGGCCCATTCTACCCCCACCATCTATTTAAATTCAACAATAATATTTTTCAATTTGACAATTGTATTCTCACAGCGGACGTGGAATTTATTGTTTCAACGTGAGTGTTTGCATATCCCCCGTCATCATCCGCAATAGACAGTTCTTCAATTGTGTTAGCATAAACCGATGCATGCAGGAATATAAGAAGTGAGTAGGAGAGCGAGTTTTATCGATCATGGCTGCAGTACTGGAAGAGCATTCAACGTATGAGAGCCTATAAAGTTTACAAAGTGATAGACACTTTTGATATTTTCGCTTAGAGTTGAGGGGAAGAGAGAGAGAGAGAAAGAAAAAAAAAAGCAAGAAGAAGAAGCCCCTCATCCTTGATATATCCAGGGGAATGGCGTTGGGGTGTGTAATCTCACTCCTAGGATGAGTCGATATGGCTTTTCGCGGCGGATGGATGCACCCACGACGTGCATATTCAACCATCGAATTGGAATTTATCCTATCGACTATTCTCTCCTCATCAATTTCGTCCTTTTCTCTTTCTCAAGACCGAGAGCGCACGTTCTCCAGTGGGTGGCAAGGGGGTATGGGTTACCCTGCGGTTGTCTTCCATCAACGTACAATCCATTCTCATCCTTATTCATTCCCTGTACATTCAGCAAATACGTAATACCTACTATATCTTGCCCATACATGTGATATTTTTTTCTATTTGTTTTTGTTTTTTTTTGTTTTCGGGTGACACACGCGGAACGAAGAAGACCGACTGATATACCCAACGTCGGTCCCGTTTATTATCAGTCTACCGTGAACATTCCTGTCATCCCGATCCCTCTCCTGCCATTGCTGAGAATGAGATACGCAGAAGTGGGACAGAGGCCAGATAGGCGAGGGATTCTCATTGCCGTCTCTCTTTGCGGATATACCGCACCGTCCAAACGTCATTCTGAAATTCTCAACGTTCCAGCGGTGACACTGCCGACTAACAGCCCGAGAACTGGACATTATTTTTAGGGGGATCCTAGTATCTGGGGTGCATTCTAAATTCAGTATTTGCGGTGTTATTTGAGGAGAATCAATTTTGCATTCAGATTTTTTGGAATATCATCGAAAGTAAGAGGAATTGCGGATTCTTTTTTTTCGTGAAATTATTTTTGCAGTGCGGAATGAAAGCTAAAAACCAAAAAGTATATTTCGATGGCGTGCAACGATTTCGAGATATTGGTAGAGAATGGGTGTGTCGGTTTACGTTTGGAAGAATTTTTACCGAGTTTTTAATGGAATCAATTAAAATTCTTTTTTTTTTCCAGGTAAAAATAGACGTTCAATACACAAAAGTTGGTTGTGTCGGGAAGTCCAGTTGTTTCGGGCCATTGACGCCAACGTTAAAATAGCTGGTACGTGGGGCTGAACTAGGCTGGCGCCGTGAAGTACGTATACGAAATCGTTAGAACGTCGCCTGATCGGCGAGACATATATTCCCCCAGCAGTTCGCGTGGCTCGTTCACAATATGTTTGCACAAGATGTACAATGGGTGTATGAAACTATTGCGTTACCCACTGTCAATCGTTTCGCTAGCCAACGGATATTTGAATTCACCGTGAAACGTCCGTCGTTCATTCTATGGAGGGATGAAGGCTTTTTGGTTGAAATCAGGGCGATAATCAGTATCTCATCCACCGTATGAGACTCAATTTCAACTCCATTTGTATTCGATTTGTATTAAAATCCACGACAATCGTGAAAAATATGACGACAGGGAATAACTGAATTTTCCGCTTTTAGTTCAATCATTACTTGTTAATTACAGTGTCTAGAGGATTTTCTATTCAACTGCCAAGTGTTCGCGATAATTTCGCATTTATGAAGAGGTAAAAAATTGATTGATTTTTTTATTATAGTTGGGGGATAATGAAATATCCATCACTCATTACTAATGAAGATTATAAAAATTGAAATAATTCAAACATCGCTCGAAACTCATCCCTATTCATCCTCTCACATGCGCGGACGAGTGAGCGTTTTCTAGGTCATCCCTTAATTGGTTTATGCAACGCTCGCTCATCGACAGTCTTCATCATATCATCATCAATTCATGAAACATCTATATCAGGCTTTTTCCATTAACCCATCAGCACTGCGGATTGTTAGTCATGAGGACCTTGAGTGACCGAGATATATCGCCATCCCAAAAAATCCCCCACGGAATCGTATCTCAACGAATCTCTGGAGATGGTCCAAATATCCCTCAGCTCGAGCATCAGTTCAACATTTCTCGGTTGAAAATGTGTGGAGAAAAAAAATGAGGGGGAACAAAATCGTGTTTCCCGCCATTGTCCTCAGAAAACAATGAATCGGGAATAATTTTTCCAGAGAAAGAGAGAGAGAGAGCAATCGTATTTCTTGGTGTGCATAAATTGCCGAAATAACACGTATTGAAATCCTATCATCACGAATTCCTGAATATCTCTGAAGATTAATATGTTGCGATAATTAATAGTTTCTCCTACCGCGATGCCCTCTGCCCACTATTCGATAGACAGATGTTGGCGAATTTCCGGGAGTGTTGAATTTAATTCCAAGGTACGGCGCACAAGGCGTACATTATTTTAACCGTGATATGTATCTCGCGTGTGGCTTCATCGGATTCCAAAGTGTTACAACCCGGGGCAGCTGACCCGCGAAAGCCAAAAAAAAAACGCCCCCCGAATGAAAAAAAAAATATATATCCCCCCGCAAGAATAGATATAAATTGAAACCGTGTGTTTGAAACAGACGGGTGCGATCTAATTTAATACATTTGGTACGTGAAATATAACGAATAGAAGAAGTTGAGGGAACGATAGTTCCGGGAAAATGTTTCCATACGTCGAGCGCCAACTCGTCGATGCCAAACGTTTTTCCCCACCCCTGTATACATAACGCCTTTTCCTCGGGGGGGAATTATTTTAGCCGACTGAACCGTCCAGCAGTTGCGTACATATCCACCATCACCGCGGCATCTCCCTCAATTCCTCGGTGTATTAATAGAAAAATAGGTGCGAGTCAGACGTGAAGACGAGAAAAAAATAAAATGCCAAATCCCAGCGACTACTCAGCATTAACAACAATCTTGCACAATTATTGTTCCATTGAATGAAGGAAATGACAAGCTCGCCAATTGCATTGTGTACACTGAGTTTGAGCCACCTGAATCACGTTTCGCGTTACTCAAAGTTTCCGCCCCGTGTGCAGAAATACCTAGCTCTCCTCGTACTCCTGTGTATTATGTACTCGTTGAAAATGAGAATAAAAAAAAAGACGAGTGGATGAAAAAAGGGAAAAGAGAAAAAAGTTGGAAAGAGGATCTTGGCCAAAAATGGCACGTCGAAGGCCAAATTGTGGGAACCGGTTAGCAAATGCCATACAAAATCTGGAACAAAATAGAGGAAGACGATTCTTATAGCCTCCACGGGGGGATTATATTACTTGCGAATTTTTTTTTTTTTTTTGCACCTGACCCTATCTTTCCCAATGTTTGAGAAAGATAATTTGTCAGAGCAATTGTATAAATGAATAAAAATGGTGGATTTAGTTGGTAGTCCGGGTCTCTGTTAATTTTGCAAAATGTTGTAAGGGAATTCATGAAAAAATAGAAACTGAAAGATGCTGTAAATTTGCGGGAATGCCGGGGCAAAGCGAAAACGCCGACGGTAAAAAAAAATGAGGTACATGATTCCACGAGAGGAAGAGAGCAGTGGGGCGGTGGCACCTGTCCAATCTAGCGTGGTGTACCGTAGGAACCCAGACACAAGACGACGCCAGGGTAAAAGGAACACGTAGGCCCTACGCGAGAGAATACAACGTATTTCCACCTTGTATGCAACCGAGCGAGAGCCCAGAGATGACAAAAGGGCATAAAGGGTGTCCCCCTGGCTCGAAAGAGAGCGAGCAAACTCGCAGAATGAACGAGAAGACGGAATAAAGTAAAAAGTACAAGTATAAGAGTGCTCCGAGAGAGAAAGAGAAACGAGGAACCCCTCTCCCACCGTTGGTGGATTGTCTCGGCACAATCTCGGGAGACCTCGCACGGGGTGGGTTTCTTTTATTTTCACTCTCTCCTTGTCCTTTTTCTTTTTCTTTCTTCCTTTCTTTCTTTCTTTTTTTTTCGGAAAAAACTGCTGCTGTGGCAGGTGCCCGAGTCTCGTAACGTCCGCTCTCTCATTGTTCACCGGCTGAACCGTCTCTTTGTTTCACGCGGACTCGACCCGTACGTGAGCTAAATATTTTCAACTTCGTGGATTTTTATTTTTTTTTAATTTTTTTTGACAGCTGCAGAAATATTGGGTCTCCTCAAGGGTCCTTCTGGTGCTCCCTCCCACGATTTTAAAAGTAATAACAGTGATTTTCTTATGGATAATTGCCAGGACGATTGATCAGGCTCATCTGGGGTATGTGGGGGAGTATTTCAAAGTTGTCGAGCGAAATGAAAAGGGAAAATAAATAAAAGGGGGAGGGGTTAAAAAAAAGGGCATGTTCCAACAGCTCTCTGAAGCTCGTTGAAGGTGGCAAAACGCTTAGGGGTGTAATTCAGAGGCGCCTAGCGCGGTAAGAGCGTGATTTTTCTCGCCCCACCTCATTCCCACCCCCTTGGCACGAGGGGGATAAAAAAAAAGGAAGAGCTGAAGGGGGGAAGGGTGAGGAAGATGAGAGGCCGGAGTCGAGAGCAACCACTGCACTCCCACTCTCACACCCACTCACACCCTGTGCAACCCAGGGTCTCCACATCCTCGACAGTCTGATTGAGCGCGAGAGGGAAACTTTCGGCAAAGCGGAACGAAAAGTTTTCCCAGGAATGGGAAAGAGTGAAGTAGGAATAGTTTGGAATGAGGGAGAGAGGTTTTGGTGTATAGAGATCGCATTGCGCCAAGTAGTTGGATTTTCTCTCCAGGTTGGGGGTTCTACTGTCTTTACTGGGCTCTCGGGGTGCCTCATATGTCCGTCTGTATTCCAAAGTTGCGGACGATGGGATCTAACTCTTGAGTTTATGGGGAATTAGTACAGAGTGGGAGGGCGGTCTGCCTGAGGGAGGGATGATAAAGTGATCCGAAGGGTATCTATGAGGGTTTCTGGGTATATTATGACCGAGATTCTTAGGAGGGGGACCTATTTGAGACTTGACTATTCCCAATTGAAATTGCTGACAAGAGTCTTCGTAAATTTCTTACCCACAAATCAAATTGGAGAGATTGAGAAGAAAAACCTAGCAACACTTTTTAATGATATAATATATCCAGTGAGAATTTCTTTCCACTGCAAACTTTCTTCCTCACCATCAACTATTTTCACATCCTCGGACATTTACCGTTAAACTACAGCTCTCACACATCTTTGTTCCACTTAATCAATAATTACATACGTAAGAACAGAGTAAATGGTAAAAATAAAATGAACATCAAGAGAGTCAGCATAATCGCGGGAAAATGAAGATCAACTCATTATACGAGAGAAATGCTTTCACAATTGACCTCGTTGGAGCGTTTTGCAGCCTCCGAAATGGAGGGGAGGAAGAAAAACGTTTGGTCCATAGACAGGTCGGACAAAGTCCTTGGTGAGACGATTGAAGAGGAAGCGAAAGGGGTAACCCATTGGATGTCTGCAAGGGTGAGGCTGAAAAGTGGGGAAAGAGCCGGAGGATAATCGAGAATCTTGCAAAGATTGTTGCAGAGCAAAGTGACCAGCCTGCTGGACGCGTCCAGTGGAAGAATGCCCATTGATCCTGGGAGAGAGACAATGCACAAGGGGTACGAGCGTGAGATATTTCTACATGAGCTACAATAATTACCCCCAGTGGTCAGTGAACCTCCAGTGACCGTTGCATGATTTTTCCTTTCATTTTTTTTTTGTTCCTTCACTTCGTGAGGCTGTGAATAGTGAAGCGAACCGAGGAAAGTTAGAGGGGGGGGTCAAATCTAGAATATCTAATCGGAAGATGCAGCGGGAGGTGGACACGAGAGTCACCCGGTAGCTTCTCCGAGCCGTCGTGATCCGCGCTTTGTTCGTGACTCACTTTCTTTCCACGGAGATGCCGAGATTACGAGACCAGACAGTGTGAAGAGTTTAATACCGTTAAAAAGTGAGGAAATTGTGTGGGAAGAGGACGAGAGGAGTCTCGTCATGACAGTAATTTACATGTTCCTCTTCATACTTTGTCCCTGTAATTGAGGAAAGAGAATTTTTCCTCAAAACACAACAAGTAATTTTTTTTTCACCTCTCATCTCTTAATTTGACATTTTCTCTCCAATTTCATATCTCGACCCTAATCTCACAGGTTTCTGTTGAAACACGGGATAATGTATATGAACCCAAAGGCCATCTTCATTTTCATCAAGTTCTGATAACATCTCGGGAATAAATGAAGCGAAGAGCCGTCGACACCATGAATGGCTTCGCATGTCGATACCGGCAAAAAAAATGTGGAGAATGAAGGAAAGAGAAGAGCAGTGGGGGGGGGGGGGGCGAGAGAAAAAACGAGGAAGAGAGGAAGCGGTCCACCCGGTTAATTAACGAAACGATCGAATGGCCGTGGAAAAACGATCGCGAGACAGTGTGCGCAACGCGAGAATTAAATGATCTCATCTCGAACATCCTTGGTGACGCACTCGGTTTAAATTATACGGGCACAACTGAAATCGTTGCCTGCATGTGGAGCACCAACCATTGACCGAATAATCCTTCTGGCTATTACGTCATTCTCGATTATTTCGGGTGTTGGCTAAATATGGGGGCATATTCCGGCGATCGTTAATGGTATAATTGAGTTTGAATTAAAACGATTTATTTTTGTCCGACCGGCGGGACAAAAATGTGGAAAAAAACAATTCTCATTAAAGAATACGACATAAATTTCTCGAAGATGATAAAAAAAAAACGTGTCAATGTTTTTTATTCCCATTCTACCAATGGTTTTGTTCAGTCTTTGTGGGAAATACTCATTTAATTTTTCAATTCAGTTTTATGCGATTTTTACGATCCATTGAATAATAACGAAGCTGAGGATGATGAAAAGGACCACAAAGTGTGGAATAATCACGTTCGCTTGGTGTAGAATGCAAGTTGAAATATTACCTAATTGCGGATACAATACACATGACGTCACAAGTCTCTCCCATTGCTTATCCGCAATTTCACAGCTTTGTGGAAGTTACGGAAGTTTTAAAATAGCTAGCATAGTCAAGAATGGATTGGAAATTTCGGGAAAAATATGGGAATTTCGTAGACTCGTAACTTTTTCATAATCGGAATGATCTCGAATGGAAACAAAAAAAAATCCCCTCCGGCAAAATGCTCTATTCAAAATTTCTATTCTTCTATGAACTCTCCGAAGACCCACGAGTATTTCCCCCTTTTCGAATTCATTACTGGACGACCTGTGCACGAGCCTCCACTACCCAAGCAGAACCAGAATTTTTCATAGCTGATTAAGCTTGCAAACTCCTGCTCAAATACAAAGGTCGAATGTTACACCTTTCTGGCCCCTCAGCTAGTGAAATCACTATTGAGACTGGTCAGGGTTAATATTTTTATGAGGGGTGAGAATCATCACGATGGAGAACCGTAAAATACCATCGCGAAATTTTTTTTTCATCTCAGCAAACGTGCGGTTTATTTGATACTTATTTCTACTTCTTCAACTCTCTACAATAAATAGTTGCTTTAATTGACGAACTAGTTGGATAAAATCAGACCCTATCGACAAATAGTTATCGAATTTCGAGAAATAGTTGTTGAAGCTGAGTCAATAACGCCTGAATTCTATAAAATAGTTGGCCCGGGGGTCTCCATGTGGCTCGTAAAAGAACCAGAGTACCCGAGGATAATTCGGGAAAACGTTTCGCCCTTCGCGGTGAAACACTGAACAGGGTAAGAGGGTGGGTGGGTCAAAAACGTGGTACGTGACGAGGAAAAGACGAAAGGAGAACGACTGCGGATCTTCGGAGAAGAGGTTAAAGGATAGAAAAGGAGGGAAAAAAAATTGAGATAAGATACACAAGTATATATGGAACGAAGATGAGAAAAGAGAGGAGAAAAAGCGAAGCACGAAGTAGTTGGAACGTGACTGGACGAAACGGTAAACGACAACGTACTTCCGATTTACGATTGGTCGAGTGCGCACCAGTTTTCTCTCACCGCTACTCCGCATCCCAAGTTCGTTTAGTTTTTTTTCTTTCTTTCATTTTTTTTTTTTTTGAAAATGCAGATAGAGATGTGTTTTTGGCAAATTCAGTCTCAGAGGAATAGAGAGTATATCCGCTCTGTGGCAAATTACTCGAAAAATATTCATCGATGGTGGAATAAAGAAATTTTTCTATCCTGAAATATTTTCGATATTTTTCACGATATACCGGGAGTATGAGATATTCTCCTGAAACTCGACTGAGCAAACTTTCTGATTAGTCACAGTACATATTTCGCGTCATTCGTATGGACGATTGAGGGAGGGGTTCTCCACGTGTGAGTCATGTCGAGCCTGTATGCCGATCGATCGATTCCCAGACGCAGTCACGTTTTCGTTTGAAAAAAACCACTTTTTCTCGTGCCCCCCACTAGCCCCCAGACCAAAAAAAAAAAACCTATCGTAATGCTGTTAAAAGAGTATTTGCGAACGAGCACCGGCCTTGTAACACACGTTGGGCCAAAATTTATTCTTACCACGCATTTGCCACTGATCGCATTAGAACCGCCGATTCTTTGGGAAAATGTATGATGGCCGTGTGATGCCAACCAACCAACATTTAGATATACAGTTATGCATGTCTTTCCGTCTCTTCAATTGTTTTTATGCTCCAAAATTTTTAATGCCATTCATTTCGCAACGAAATAACGAGAAGTCATAAAAACTAAAACCTATTCGCTTAGTTTGATAGCCCCTTGTTGCAAACAGAAAACAGTTTTTTGTTGATATTTTCATGGACAGTTCATGGGTGACACTGGAGTAATTACATTTCCACATCGTCACAGAACAACTTCATATACCCAGGTTTGGAGCGCCCACGGGGCCAATTTTGTCCTCCCCCTTCCATTTCTCTCAGTGAAACACTCGTAATCGTAAATATTGGTTGGCGTGTTGTGCGTGCACCGGAAATAATAACGATTCAACGAGAAGAAACGAGATCCAAGAAATGGTATTAAAGCAAAAAAAAAGAGCCCATAAATAGTTGCGTCTCACGTGGAAAGAAAATTAATAGACAACTGTAAGTGCGAAAGATGGAGGTATGAGTGTCAGGTGAAAGTAAAAATAGAGAATAATATTGAAGAATAATTCGTCTGATATTCTAAGAAATCTGTATGCATCCTCTCGCTTTGGATAAATAGAATGTATGAATATCTCGGGTGAAAGCCTGGCGAACAAACAGGTTCATCTCAACATCGCATGCACATTAACCAATCAAAAATCCAATGACTTGGTGTATTTAATCTGCCACCTCAGAAAAATCATGAAACCGATTTTTCCCTAGTTGAGGAAAAATACTGGCAAACGGGGCGGTATTAAATTGAAGAGCCTGGGGTATTCAAAGGTGAATCTGTCTTCTCTATTCATAAATAAGGTACGTTCTCAGCCGGCAGTCAATAGAGATTCTCAAGCGAGTGCACTACCTCCTCTCCCCAAGGTTTGATCAACACAGAAATTTACTGACGTTGAAGGGGGCAAGTTTTAACGAGTCAAAACTTACCCAGATGAAATACGAGTGGAAGCATCTTTGGCTATTTTCTAGTCTCTTTAATACCAACAGTACGAGACCCAATTAAATTCCAGGATTTAAAGGAGATGAATTTATATTTTTATCACAACCACGAAGAAATAAAATTCACCAATTTATATCCCAACGTATCACTCGAACCAATGGAACAAAACGACTAGTGAAAATAAAATAACTTTCGATCACAATTTTCTATCAATTTCGTAGAGAATTCTTTTCCCCTATTTTTATGGCATCCCTGCACTCGAAAAAGTAGGAAAAAAAGAAGAAAAAAATATACAGCAACGTTGAGACACGGCATAAAAATTCATGACACAAGTTTGTAACGATTCGTGAAAGTATACAGTACCTCACGGCGTCAATTTTTATCGCAACTGAGATTAACCGTAGAGTCTGCACTGAGGACGATAGAGTGTAGAGGAACGTTGCAGGAGGGTGGTGGGAAGTAAAGGGAGGAAAAAGGGGAGGAAAGGGAGAAAAGGGGGTATACAAAGTCGTGGTAAACGGGTGGGCGCAGTCAAGGTGGGCGAAATATCGTGTACGATGCGAGGTATTACGTTCCACGAGTACATAACGTGCAGTTTATTCACCGAAAGGGAGAGAGAGATAGTGAGGACCGGGGGGGATCTTTCTCCTGTTCTCCTCGGTTTCTTTCTCCCCGTCTTGTTATCTTATTGTGAGTATTGTTGGTCTGCAGTAAGAGTGGGTTTCCCCATAGATCTGTCTCTATTTATCCTTCACGACGACATTCACGTGGTTACGAAGTGAGGGCAATGTCACAGAACCACTCGCAGTCCAATTGTTTAGCTGAATTAGACAGTTTGAAAATTTTCTATTCAAAGTTCGAGTTGAGAGAGATGATATTTTTATAATTGAAATTGTTCCTATAAGTTGGAAATTTAATTTCAGGAAATATGTAGAGATTTAGAATTAGCAGTCTTGAATATTCACTGTTGAGTGTAATCTCTACTGACTGGAGAGTTAACGTTAGTCCAAGCATGCCCAAGACCGTGGTAAATTACGCGACTCCTTCTATCGTAATATTCCGTTTTATGCTACTTTGTATACAGAGGGGGAGGGTATTCATTACGTGTCGACGCCCCAACTGCGGTTCCCTTTTACCATCTCCGTATATTAATATATAACAATTTTCGTTACTTTGAAACCAAAAGCGTTACCAAGTTATGCTTCCGCGGTGAAAACCGGCCGTTTCTAATTGCCCGACTCTGGGGAAACATTGGCTTTAAGAATAAAGAACGGGGAGAAGCTGCGGTTGATGGAAAACTCGTTTGTTATTTTATCTCGGTGTTTTTTTCAATGTTCCTTACTATTTCGAATAGCTTTTTTCCCTCAATTTTGTCCGGTGGCAGCTGCCAGAGGCCTCTTTATTTTTGGATGTACAGAAATGAAATCTTAGGATTCGAAAGAATATCTACTAAAATAAAGCGCACTTTTAACTCTTCGCAGTCACGACAATTTGCAGAGGAGAGCGAAATCGTGTACCACATTTCTAGTCCGTCTTTCATTACTGGCTATTAAGTGCAACACCTCGATATTTCTATTGAAATCGTGAGACGGCCCCTTATAAATACCCAACGTGTAATTTGTCACGTTAGAAGGTGAATATTTCTCTTGCCTAATGACTTGATTTCGTTCTACCGCGAGGATCACACGAGAAATCACTTCTCGAGTGGAAAAAAAATATACACGAGATGGAGGGAGAAGGGAAAGGCATTTTCCGAGGCTTTCAAGACGACGTACAAAGCATGAAAAATTCCTTGGTAAAATATCGACAGCTCTCGTCTCTCGTGCTGAAGATAGAGAGGCACCGGTTTATCGTAGCCCCCACCGTATCGAAGAGAAACGTGTATCCGCTTCCGCGACTGCTTCACAAAAAATAACTATGAAAATCAAATGGAAAATATTTTTGATAAAATTCAAGCATCAGCTGAACTCAGGGAAAAGTGAGTTTACACTATTCACCGAGCAATATCTCTCCGAAAAAAATCACCCATTCTGCCCCAATGAGCATGAAAAAAAAAAATTATTTTAATCCCGTTGCGTGTATAAAAATCGATGTTTCAGTTAATCTCGTCATTCTCCGCGTATTCTTCTGCTTTCTTTCTCCCCCGGCATAAATCTCTCGCACCAACATCTCCCTTTACGATCGTGTGAGTCATCCGGGTCCACGTGTTCTGTCATTCACACATAAGGATTTCCCTTCTCTTCGCGAGACATTGTCTGCTCCGAAAGAGGAGAGGCAACGAGGGGGGGAAAAAGGTTAAGGTCGCTGGAGAAAGAGGGAAACCTCCTCGCGATATTCATTTCGAGAGCCCCATAAACATCTCAAAATCATCAAATCCCTTTCCCCCATCTCCATCCTCGGAATAATAAAAAACCAATGACCCCAAAATCCTAGCTCATCTCTGCAATCATAAACAACTCCGCCCTAACCAGTACCTCACCCAAAAAACTCCTCAACAATCCCCAATTCGACATTTTTGCTTTTTTCCCCCCTCATCCATGGACACAGAAACGAGATTACTCCGCTGTGTACTTCCCTTCCTCTCACTCTTTTCCTAGTCGCGGATGGCTACCCACCCACACACCAACCAAACTCAAAACCGTGTTGCCGGTTCTCCAACACAACTTGCCACACTCACACGCCACCGCCAACTCCGAAAACCCAAAGGAGATCCGTATGTGTGTACGCTGAGAGCACGAGGATATTTAAAAATCAGATTCCCCAAACGTTTTTTACCCCGGGGCAAACAACAAAATCCCAAAGAGTCTCATTTTGCCTCAAAATATGAAAACAAAAATTCACCTGATTCATCAAGTATAATCAATTTTTCCCATCTGACAGACAATACGTCGGCCTTTAAAACAACAGCTGACTTGTTGAAATGATCATCTGATGGCTGCATGAAGTTGATTGAAGAAGCTCGATTTTAGTGAATATTCCCTACACCGATAAGATAGTAACAGCTAAAGTAGGGGAATTGAAGGCAGAAGGAGAAAAGGAGAGTCAGAAATTTAGTTATGTAGATAGAGGTTGAGGTGGTGGGTGGTTTGTGGGTGGTGGGAGGGGAGGTAAAATATAAAGGCATGCGCAGAGAGGATAAGTTATCGAGCGGAGGGGTAACATGGAGTGGAGGCGACGCGGTGGCGGAGTTGGTGGTGGAGTTGATGGCAGCACAGTGCGACCCAACAACCGGTCAATGGGTGGCAGGAGGTGGTGAAGGGTGGAGGAGGCAGTATTACAACTACTTCACACAGATAAAAGTGGTGGGGATGGAAAAGCGGTGGAGTTGCTGGAGTTGAGGTTTGGGTAGGGGATAGTGCCGTGTCAGTGTGAGAAATGGTGGCGCGTGAGGGGAAAATATGGCGCTAGTGTCGCCGGGCAGTCGCTGTCGCGCCAGGCACTGGTCTCCAGCCCGAGCAGTCGCAATTCCGTCGCCTAACCAACGCATCGCTCGCCTCTTTTACCTTTTCACCCTTTGTCGTATTTAAAATTAAAACAAAAAGAAACAAATTGTACCGCATACGAGGCTTAATACCGCTAAGCTGTATCCAATACGCCTGTGTGTCCCCCTTAATCCCCCACCCCCGCTCAACCTGTCTCAACTTCACTGAATTCAAAGATAAATCCTCATTCACTGTCTCCCCCACCTCAATTTTTTTTTTATCTAAGTAAGAGGAAAGAACTGGCTTTAACGCGCTCGGAGGTGCCGCTTACGTTGAATTATCAGAGTGTAGGCGCCCGGTTAGAATATTCGGGAGTTGTTTTTTTTTTGTTTTTGTTTTGTTGGTGTGTGAGAGAGAGAAAAAATAGAGATACAGGAAGAAAGAGATAGGAAAGAACGATAGTGAGCGTTGTTCTGTTGCCTGTATCGTTGGACAGTTACAGCTGATGAATTGAGATCAATCGTCTGACAATTGTGACACATGAACTTGTGAAGAACTATTTTCATTTGTGTGACTGTTTGTTAATGGTAAGAGGATAATTGTTGTAATTGGTGTTATCTGGGCTGATATGAGTCGGAGAGGCAACGGTGAACGCGTGCATTCGGACCGGCGTTATCAGTGAATTTTTGTATATTGAGAAGTGCCTCGTCCAAGTCCTCGTGATTATTCACCACAGGTTTACCGTCGAAGTAAGTGCGATCATTCGAATTATTCATTATTTCAATTATTTTTTCCTCCACGAGTTCAAACTGAATGGTTGAAGTGACGTTATTTGAGAATCTCATGGGGAGGGCATGTTGGAATGTCACGCGGTATTGTAACAGTGAACGTGGAATAAATGTAGAGTAATCGTGAAAACAGCCATGATAATAAAATACCCTGAGAATTGAAAAAAAAAAAAATTGAAGAATTGACATTTTTTCAGTGGCTCAGCTTATCGCAATAAAATCACTCAACTTTTATTTTCCATTCCACGATGGAGACCTAGCCTTACGTGACTGCTACACGCGTTCAGTCACATTACGGATTTTCCTATTAAGGTTATAACTACGATGGCTCGTTAAAGCCAATCAGTTTTTATATTTTTCTCCACGCGTATTCTTATCGCCTTTGGGTGTGTCAATGAAACCATTTCAGTTCAGCAACTGCAATTGCATGCTAGCTCCTTTAATACTCGTTGCTACTGATAAGTTTTTCAATCATGCGCGAGAGGTATGGTTTTACGATTTTTAACTACATGTTTTCTTTATCATTTCATTATCTCAAGCACTTGGAGTGGCTCTAATACCAGAGGCTTCCTACGTGTCTCCTGTTGCCCAGGGGATGACGTCATTGCCGAGTAATAACGCTTCTCCCTGTCGGTCTCTCTTTGGGTTGTCTCCCGTTCTAGTGGTATTCTACCGATGAGCCCCCGCAGCCTCCCGCATACTCGTTAGTGCGGACGTTGCAATGAACGACCGTTGAGAAATTCATGGCTTCAAATGCAAGGCCCATTCTCCACTATATCATTGAAATATCCCAAAAAATATATCATCACGTTAAAGGAATTATCCCCGGAGCGAGTGGTTGCAAGATAAAAAAAAAATTACAGCCACTCATTTGTAGCGGATTATTCAATAAAAGTTCCTTTCACATTTTCTTCTCTCAAAAATCGCTCATTCTCGAAATAATTCTACCTCATTGCACCCTATTACACCGGTTTTTAAGGCATCGAAATTGGAAAGAATGGCAATTGGCTTGTAATAATTCCTTCAATTTGTTTATCGAGATTATCCTCGTTTAAATGGAGCGATTGTCCCTGAGTATGCACGACTCGCTATCGCTGTTACGACCGGTCGCGATCTCGACATCCTGCCTGGGCGGGAATTCCGCAATTCGAGTTCGACAGCGGGGACGCGCTAAACTCTCCCAACATATAAATATCTATATATACCGTATATGTATTGCAGTGAAATGTCGAGGATATATCGTGGCATGTGGAGCTCGAGCTCTGCGCACTTTAAATGGCAAAGTTTTCAGTGGTTCCTATATATATGTCGATAAAACTTCTTCATTTTTTTTTTAACTTGTGCCTCTTTCTCTCGGCAGTCTATCGATTTACCCGGCAAGTATCTCAACGTCCCGCTTTTGCCTGTCATCTCTTGGTATTTTTTAAAGCATTCCCCTTTGGCTCTTTTATTTCTCAAAGTTAGTCAGCGATCAATCTTTCATCCTACGCGCAGTCAATTCCGAGGGAATCACTTCAACTTATACGGGGAGACCATTCGTGTTGTAGCAAGTATGTCGCACCAGCTGCTTCAAGGCTGGATATAAGACCGTAAAAAGCACGTGCGAACTTATACCCGACGATGGAAAAATTTGCCATCTTTATTCGTGTGTTATTGCAGGAAGAGGAAAAGAACATCTAGCTAGATCGGATAAATTGAGCCGATTATTTTTTACATGATGAGACTAAATATTTATACAATCCGAATGCGACTGCATTGAACTCAATCAACGAACTCACTCAACCTTCGGTATTTACAATTCTTATATTCAAAGAAGCCTGCCCTCATCAAACCGATTAAACATCACATTCTCATACTTCACTGTGAAGTGCGTTATGCCTCGTTGACCATGCTTGCTCGTCTAACAACCGCCTCATGGAAAATTTCCATCTATTTGTGTCGTCAACGACGCGAAAATACTCCACATTACCATAAAATAAAAAAACAATTCCCCCAAATTATATTCACCTTCTGTTCTCAATTGGAAACATCATCAAGGGGGTGAATATCGTTCATTCCAAGCAGAATATCCACTTTGAACTTTTCAAGGATCAATTTTTTTTCTTTATCGCCAGCCAAATATTAATATACTGGAGATAGATGAAGGCGCTGGTTACGAGGGTCTTTGCCATACTTACTCATCGTAAGTCTTGAATATGCAACTCCTCTCAAGATGAAAATCCGTACAGAGAGAGAAAGAGAGATCTCGAGAAAGATTGACTCCGCGCGAGTGCGTACTTGAGACTGGCATACAAAGCAGCCCCAGTCAGTGGGAGGGAGGAGGAAGAGGAGGAAGAGGGCAGAGGCGAGGCCAAGACGCTTTTCTGCAGATTCACTGATGGGAGGTCTACAATTTTGCCGACATATCTCTTTTATTTCTCTCCTCTTCCTCAATTCATTTTTTTTCCCCTTATTTTTTAATTTTTTTTTTGCCTTAGTGAACCCACTTGTACTGCCTGAGACTCGTCCGTACATAATTCGAATCGAATTGACGATCTCGGCTGGACGGGTACGAGTATCCGTTGGGGGCTTGGAGTTGAAATGAATGATGAAAGACGTTTGCATTGTCTTGGAGGTGACTGTTGGGTACTTGGTATTAACCATGGAGAATCGAGTATACGTGGGACGGGTATGGGCGTAGGTGGCCAACCTTTAATCGGTCAATAAGACATGAGGGCTGTGGGAATATTCAGGGTGACAGCTGATGAATTCCAATTAAATTTTCGGAATGGAAAAATGTATTGCCACTTTGAAAAAGGGAATTGGACGGGGAAAAAAAATAGATCCTTCAAATGCTTGTGAATCCTTTGATATTGGGAGTAGAAATTTTGAACGGTGAAAGTTGGAAGAATATTGTAATTGGAAAATTTTCGATGACCTACGGTCAAATGGGGCTTCAATGAAAGTACTGATGTTCAACCTCGTGAATATTCAATGAAAATTGAATTGGCCGTAATGAAAAAGTCAATTTGAAATTAAAATCACAATATGGGAATTTTCCACACCAGTTTCGGTATGCTTTAATGATCAGGTAATGGTTAAATAGCTGCTGTATCGAAATAGTTGGTATCCCAGAATGAGAATAACAAACTGCCTAAATCCGCTCAGTAGTCCCCGCTAGATTGAATTCTCAAACATTTTAAATTGCATTAACGCTAATCCAAGTCGCTTTACCCCAATTTGAGTTTACCTACTCGTGAGTTAGTTCTCTCAGTGCAGTATTACACGTGTGCCATTAAATTGAGCATGTTTACGGTGAAATCGTTAATTGAGTGGATGTTTTATAGTTTGCTTTTTTACACCTACTTCGACAAGTCTCGGATACTTCAATCAACTTGATTGAGTTACTCGGTCTGTGAAGTTTTAAGGTGTAATTGAGTTGAGTGAATCCCCAAGAGTTTTCTCCAATTATTCCATTCTCCATGTGTAAACAAGAATTTGAAAAAAAAAACATAATACATAGAGATCTCATCGATTTAACCCACACGGAGGTGAAATTTTTCCAACAAATTAAATACATTTTTTTTTCCGAAAAACCCTGAGAAATTCCCTTTGATCGTAAATCGTACAATGGGTAATGCAATCCCCGTTGAAACTCCTCTTTCAGGATATGACTATAGCCCCCTCTTCACGCTAGAGCGATTTTTAGAATCGCCGTGACTCACGGATGCTCCGCGCTCGCGCGCATCTCCTCCCGGGGTATCTATAAGATTTTCATACTAAACGGAATGATAGGGGAATCAATACCACTGAGCAATCCAAAACGTGGGAGGTACTTGCTTTACAAAGACTCGGTAATTCACTCCTATTGCCCGGGAATAGACGAATCGAGTTATTTCATTTCAATACTCTGAATATTATTCCTCATTCAAATATAATCTCTTTCATTGGAAATCTCGTTGACATGCAATTTCATTCATAAAATAAAACACGCTTCTCCACTCCGTTAAATAAATCAGTATCAAGCATTCGCAAAGAAAAACCATTTCCGTTTTTTTAAATGAAATTTCAACTAGACAATTTCCATAAACTTTTTTCCCGAGAGACTAGACTAGATCGAATTAAGAGTGATTTTCTGGCAATTTAAACATATCTTTTTTAAAAACGCGTACCCACGGTATGAGAGCACGATTGAAAAATACATGTGCATATGCATGAGCCTCGAGTTGTACACGTATACATGTACGTGTGCATGTATATAAAATAGAAGTGGCACCAGTTGCGTCTTTCGCATTAAAACGGTTCGAAAAGAAAGATGTGAGAGAGATAGATAAAATTGCAGAGAGAGATAACGGAGAGAAATGCAGAAAGAATGAAGGGATAGGGTGGGTCCGAGAGTGTGCCTGTGGGTGGTAAAAACGACGGGGAGAGGTACATGAAATGGGGATGCAACCGAGCGAGAACGCACAAAGGAACGGACACGTTGGTAACACGAGCTTTAAGCATTTCTTTGAGTATATGTGTGTGTCACCTAAAAACCCCTTTCACTGAGGTATTCTTCTGAACTAACAGTAAAACACCACTTTTCATCTCGTAAAATCTCGGGGAGTTAGATAATTAGAAGAGAGCGATCAAACATCAATTCTTTGCGAGATAAAGCTTAACCTTTTGGTTTATCAATGGATTGAATTTTCCTCCGCTATCCCACTACCTAATGGCTACGAGGATCCCTCCATATCAAACGGAATACAAAACTAGAGGATTACGTGCGATACTGTCATGATACCTCTATTATTTCCCCTATAATCGAATATTCTCTGGAAAAATTTTATTCCGACTGTATTTCGTATTTTGACATGATGTAGAGCATCAGATCTGGAGCTTGTTATAATAATAGACGAGGATAACTGGTGACACGTGCAGACATGCCGTTGACCCACACATAATCCCCGAATATTCCAATTTATACCTCGAGTTCCTGCATAACATCTCTGATAATTCATCAACCTTAACTCTCGTCTCTGAGAATCTGCAGTGGGCGGTTGAACAAACTAAAACATTGGGCAACACCCGAGACTCGAGACATCTACTTTGATGTTGTTCTATATTTTCGAAATAATCCCGAGAATCTCGAATGCAATATCCATTTAAACCCCTAAAAGTCAAACACAAACTCATGGAGAAAAAAAACGAGGATAAAAAAAAAACAACAAGGAACATTGAAAGGCATTCACGCCATGGAGTACCACAAAGAGGTGATAGATAACTCTTTGTCGTTCAGTTGGTGGTAGATAATCCGACCTAGTCACTCGGAAACTTTAAAAATCACTTGCAGGCTTGCGCTGTCGAGTATGCATATACATGCCCCTCCCTATCAACTTTTCTCGTTATATGAATGAAAAGCATCAGTACACAGAGTGCCCCAACGATGATACTCGCACGATCGCGCAAATGTTTCACGTTCGAGTGCCCTCTGCATCGATAAGAGTGAAAATGCTATACTACGTTAAATAATAACTCGTGTTACATAAATAGACCGCTCTGACAATGCAAACGACGCAGTTCCTGTGAATCCTAATGAGCCAAACGATGGCAAGAGGCGATACAGTGCGTGTTGTGAGACGAATGCACTGACAATTCATTAAGTTGAAAAAGAAAAATATATCCATTACCTATAATGACCATTATAACGCATAATAAATCGCCCACGATAATAGAACTGTGTCAATGCGAGAATTTGAAGAATAATTAAAATGGTATTTCTGCCTCGTTACGATTGGACGAATAGGCGTCGTGCTGGGCCTCGGTCAGCAGACTTCACGGCCTGGTTCACCCAGTGAATAAAGACAAACCAGATTGAATGAAGAAAAAAAATAGAAAAAAACTCCGGAACACCGGTAACAACGAGATACCATTGCGTAACATCGCTTTGGGGAGACGCAATGGCCGCCTCTCGTGACTCAACGTCCAGATAAAACGTTGAGATCACGCGGATTCAATAACAATTGATTGTCACGAGGGCATGCAACACAGAATCAAGATATTTTTACAACTCCCCGTCGCTATAAACAATTCAAACCCGTAAAAAAATGGTATTTAAGAGCTCCAGGTGGAGTCGTGAAAAATAGTACGTAAAAAATATGAAATACCGACTTTTTGACTTTTTCACGCGCCTCGTTAATGGTGTTTTCATTTTCAGCCCTTCCGCCCACCTACAGCCCGCGTCTCCCCCCACCCGTTTTTTTTGACTTTATATTTTTTACGGTTCGGTACAATGAACGAAAAAAGTGGGCAACACCGGTCGCATCTATAATTCACTTACGAGCGGCTCGCGGTCGTATAGTTTGCGCGTCAACGAGTGCGAAAGGCGGGATAGTTGGAGGATAACGGCGATTTAATGGAATAAAAAAAAAAAACAAATGTAACGAGGGAAAGGGTTTTGGATTTGATCGAATGGCTGGAGCAAAATGTGGGTAGTGGTGTTGTTTCAGGAGTGACGGAAGAGAGAGAGAAAGAGAGGGATGGATATGTCAATCCAGTGGACACCCTGTGGTTTCATTGTAGTTCCAATAAGTTGTCTGCATCACTGATTGATGTAGTCTACCCATCAGTTACTGCAGTACCATTTTTTAATTGAAACCCGACGAGATTGAATTTCACGAGTAATTCCCCTGAAAAGCCGGTGGATCATTTCTTGCAAAATTCAAAAGGTATTAGAAGCCCGAGCACGTCGGCTGCTCTCATGTAATCCTCCAAACACAGAGAGACCACTATCCGATACATCAGGAATAAATTTCACGATGGATCTGTCGGAGTGTGAATGGTGAAGTGCTCTGGGATCGTCCGTTATAGTTGAATTCGAAACCCAATTACGAAATTCGAGATTATTTGACCATTTCCATCATCAATGTTCGACTGATACAAAATTGCCACTGGTGGGAGAAACGAGCCGTTGACATGTAACCCAAATAGCTAGACAACTGTGGCTGGTGTACCTTCCAATATGGTGGAAACTTCTCGAGTGTCACAGGGTTTATCCACAGACCCAACCAAATTGGAAATGGAATGGAAAACTTTTGCCATCAGTTATAAACTATTGAAGATGACAGCGCGATCATTCAAATACCCAACCAAAAGAGAGAACCATTTTTTTCATTCATTCTCAAGTAGAATGTGGAATTTCTGTACGACTTTTACGAAAATTCAGCAATTTTTTTTTAAACCCTATTTTTTTTGGAAAATACTCATGGATGCTAATGCGGGGAATTAGCGTGGAAAGTTGCAATGCTGAGTGTTGCACATAGACTGTTGCCATTAGATGGGTTGGGGAGGAAGGGGTGTCACAAAGAGGGGACATTATTACCAGGAGTATGAGAGCCACTGTTGTACGGTTGTCGCACATATATATTCCACAACGCTACGATTACGGGTTTTCACCGCATATCGGTACGACCTGGCGGGCATTTATGCATATGCCACCCATGTGCATATTCAATGGGCCAGTATTAATCGTCGATAACGAGGTCTCCGGCACTACGGGTATTTTGTACGTTGCAATGTGTATGTATAGGCTATGTAGCCATAACGTGCGACGACGTGAGAACGCGTCCGGTCTGGTTGGTGCGCGGGACGCGTTTGTCCGCAGGCGATATCTCGCTTACCAGAGACCGCAGAAATTCTACTCTAGTCCTGCGGTGATGCTGTCCGCTTGCATCCTCTTTTTTTCAATCCGCGATGTACATAAAAAAGCCTTTTTTTTCTTAATTTACAGAATTTTATTGCGAGAGAAGAGAAAATGTGGAAATTAAATTTTTTCCAGGCGAGAATCCCTTTTTTCTATCTATTTTTTGTCGCGAGAGATTTTTTAATACTCTCTGTACATTGGTATGAAAAATTCAACGGCTCCATAAATAATGAATTTTTAAGAAGCATCCGTATATTATCTATTTTGTCAACCGTAAGTTAGATACACAAATTATCGGGGATACGTTGCTGAGTAAACTGATGATGTAAAAAAAACCCGCTGGTTTACAGGGTAGGAAAAAGTGTTTGATATTTACCACATAAAAATATTTGATAGAATAGAGAAAACAGAGAAACGAAATGGTGAATTAGATTTTTCCTCTTTTTATCAAGTAAATGTCTCGGATGGGGCGTAATCGATTCGGTCTGGTCGATTGGAAAGAGCAAACACGAGCATCGAGGGTGCGGAGAAATATCGAGAGAGAAATTTTTGCAGAAGAGAGAAATGGAGGAGTGACGAAACGAGAAAGAGGTATCGGACAATTGATTTTAACGTCAGTCTGCGAGCTAGTGAATCACCATCAATCGAGTGGTTTCAAGAAGAATCATGTCTAATCATCTTTGCTAAGAGTTTAATTCCCCTTTGGAAAATATTATTGAGAATTGAGTGATTCCTCTGCATCTCAACATATCGAATTATTTATTTATTCAATAACATTGAAATCGTATTCGAAGGAAAAAAAGAGGAAAGAATTGAGATACATAGGTTCGAGGAGCGGACATCGCGTCGTTTGGCCTCCAAGTCTATCCACTTTCCGTAAGCGGCTTACCCTGGGGCTCCCGACGTGCCCGTTGAGAAAATTGCGATACGCCTTTGCTCGTTCGTTCATGTTTTTCCCATTTTTTTTATACACCCTAACTTCACATATACAATGAACGATTTGTTTCTTTTCCTCTCGGTGACTTTATCTCCAGAGATGCACCGACTCGGAAAAAAAATCAGCGGAGTTAAACTACCCGGTAGATGGACACTGCCCGGTAGGTGGATCGTTTAGTATTGAATAGGATGATCTGAAGCAGTGCTAAAACATAGGCTGTCCTATTTGAATTTTTTAAAGAACTCACCCGCCATCTACTGGGTAATTTCACTCACTTTTGATAGATTAATTTTTTTCGCGGGAAACATCACGGTTAGTTTCTATTTTTACCGATTTTCGTCCTCTCCGTGAGAATAAGTAACTTGGTAATGATTTTCCCTGGATGGGATTTGTTAAATCCTCACGCCACGGCCCTAATCTTCTCGCAAACGAGCGGAATAAGTGGGGGCAAATGGACTCGTTATGCAAATTGCCATGTTCATTTTTCTAATTTACCCCTCACATTTAGTCGCATTAAATATCATTACTCCTGACGAAACAAGTGCTACTGATCCGATGATTATGGTTGAATAATAAGAGTTTCGTTTTTACTCACCGAATCCGCCGACTCTCCGTCCTCCACGCCTTGCGGTATCCAATCAGGAACTAATCCAAAGGTGCACAAATTCACTCACATAAAATAAAAAAGGCCATGAACTACACATCACATCACTTCACATCACATCACATCACATCACCCTACACAACACTGCGTTTTTCAAACCCTCAGTTTGCCTCCCGATTTGACATCGATTTTTTTCAGTAGTGTCGTTTGCACGGGCTAACGTAAACACTCCACTGTTTTCGTCGGGTGAATGCCCCGAACTCACCAAATAAAAATAAAATTCTTTATGCCAACGTCACCTCTCATTCCCCCTTTATATTTTTAATTCTCCTCAAAATATCGATGCATACGGAAAACAATTGAACTTGAAAATTTTGCATCAGGCGCCCAAAATGCACCCGAAATAATTCTATCACGCCACTCGGCGCACTCCGCTAACTCTCGGTTCCCGCCCGATTTGACTCCGATTTTTGACTCCGGCGGTGTCGTTTGCGCGGACTAACGTAAACACCCGAATGTTTTCGGCGGGCGAATTCTCGGAACTCCCCGAACAAAAATAAAATCCTTCATGCCAACAACCTCATCTCCCATTGTCCTTTTAGATCATATTTTTAATTTCGATAAAAATATCAATGCATACGGAAAAAATTGAAGAATACACCCGAAATAATTCTAGCTCTTCTAACAACCCGATAATCACAAATTAAATCCTTTGTATCGATTGATTGCATTGTTAATCAAGAAAAAAAATCGACAATCACAACAGAGCCCCTCGAGTGAGACGAGAGCACTCACCGTTGGGCGCCATGGAGTGAGACAAAAGAAGAGAAATCCTCGCCGTCTTGTCTATTGTCCTTGCGTTCGTATTTCACCACAAAGACCGCTAATTTCGTGTCACAATCGTTGTGTTCGGTAATTATTCAGTAATTGTTCACTTATTTGTAATTTTAGTCTACGATTTAATCACTTTTTCACCCGAGTATACGTGAGCTGACCGACAAAGCGTCTACCCGGCTCGGAATCCCCCGCCACATAATCCCGATGGGCGCCCGATTTCACTTCGATTTTTTCCGGCGGTGTCGTTTGCGCGGGCTAACGTAAACTAATCGGACACCCTCCCGGAACTCCCCGAACAATAATAAAATTCTTCATACCAACAAACTCACTTCTCATTCCCACTGTAAATCGCATTTTTAATTGTGATTAAAATATCGATGCTTTCGGAACAAAATACGTCTTGCTAGTTTTTAACACGAGCCAAAATGTACCTTGAATTATTTTATTACACTATTCGGCGCGCTCCGTAAGCTCTCGGTTTCATCACGTTCTCACCCGATCTCACATCGACTCCCTCCCCTGGTGTCGTTTGCGCGGGCTAACGTAAACACTCGATTGTTTTCGTCGGGCGAATTCCCAGAATTCCCCAAACAAAAATAAAATTCTTCATGTCGCGTCATCTCTCATTTTCCCTTTAACTACATTTTTAATTCCGATTAAAATATCGATGCGTACGAAAGAAGAAAAAAGTCATGAAAATTTTTTACCGAAAATAAATAAATTTTTTATCGAAAGTGCACGCGAAATAATTTTAGTACTTCTAACAACCGGATAATAACCAATTAAATCATCTGAATCGATTGTTTGCATTTATTTTTCGCTTGGAATCTATTGTCAATCGATTAAAAAAATCGATGATCACAACAGCGTCTCGATTCAAACAAGACGACTCACCGTTGGGCGCCATGGAGTCGGACAAGGGATGTGAAATTTTTGTCAATTTGTCTATTGTCCTTGCGTCCGTATTTCACCGGAAAAATCACTAATTTCATGCCACAATCGTTGTGCCCGGTATTTATTCGGTAATTGTTCACTAATTTGTCATTTTAGTCCACGATTTAATCACTTTTCACCCGAGTATACGTGAGCCGATCGACAAAGCGTCTGCCCGGCTCGGAACCTCCCGCTACATAATCCCGATGCGCACCCGATTTCGCTTCGATCTTTTCCGGCAGTGTCGTTTGCGCGGGCTAACGTAAACTAATCGGACGCATTTCCGGAACTCCCCGAACAATAATAAAATTCTTCATACCAACAAAATCACCTCTCATTCCCACTGTAAATCGCATTTTTAATTGTGATTAAAATATCGATGCTTTCGGAACAAAATACGTTTTGCTAATTTTTTAACACGCGCGAAAATGCACCGGAAATTATTTTATTACACTACTCGGCGCGCTCCGTCATCTCTCGGTTTTATAACGTTCTCACTCGATCTCACTTCGACTCCCTCCGGTGGTGTCGTTTGCGCGGGCTAACGTAAACACTCGATTGTTTTCGTCGGGCGAATTCCCAGAATTCCCCAAACAAAAATAAAATTCTTCACGTCGCGTCATCTCTCATTCTCCCTTTAACTACATTTTTAATTCCGATTAAAATATCGATGCGTACGAAAGAAGAAAAAAGTCATGAAAATTTTTTACCGAGAATAAATAAATTTTTTATCGAAAGTGCACCCGAAATAATTTTAGTACTTCTAACAACCGGATAATAAACAATTAAATCATCTGAATCAATTGTTTGCATTTATTTTTCGCTTGAATTCCATTGTCAATCGATAAAAAAAATCGATGATCACAACAGCATCTCGATTCAAACAAGACGACTCACCGTTGGGGGCCACGGAGTGAGACAATGGATGTGAAATTTTTGTCGGTTTGTCTATTGTCCTTGCGTCAGTATTTCACCGGAAAAATCACTAATTTCATGCCACAATCGTTGTGTCCGGTATTTATTCGGTAATTGTTCACTAATTTGTCATTTTAGTCCACGATTTAATCACTTTTTCACCGAGTACACGCGAGTCGACTGCCAAAGCGTCTGCCCGGCAAAATTCACGGCCATATTTGATATTGTCCAATATGGCGACCGCCCGTGGCGCTGCGCGAACAGTTTGACGAACGCTCCGCGTATTTTCGTGTGAAATCGACATAAAATCAGTGAAATATTAATAAATAATGAAGCAATCGGTTGATGATAATGGATAGCAATAATCGTGCGGTGGAATTACCGGTTTTAGTGACAAATTACGAGTGCTAGGGCGATATAAAAATCTGAGGTGGACCAAATTTCTTTTGTTGTGTATCACGGATAGGGTAGTGAGTGCAAATCAAGATCGTTTCGTCATTTTACAAAGACAAACTGGGCATTTAGACATTCTTAAGTGGTTATTGAATTTTCTAATTAATTTGAGAAATTAATGAAGTGTGAAAGCAATGCTATCAGGAGTTGTGGAGGATTTTATTCGTGGTTGTGGCGTCATCAACAATGGCATGGCGATTTTGAAGCTTTGCCATTGTTGAGGGGTTAAAGAGGGTAAGATTATCGAAATGATAATTAATAATGTCGTGATTAATTAATGATGATATCTCAATGATTTTATCATGCAATTTGCTATTTTTACGGTGAATTATGAGTACTGGAGGGTAAAAAAATCAGGCATAAAATGTTTAGACTGTAATAACAGTAAATTGAGGAGACATTTTCGTGTGTAGAAACCTGGAAAATTTTTATAGCGTAACGCACGCAATACGGTGTTTGACTTTGTGAATTATCGATTGTTCAAGGCGTGCTCGGCCTCGATATAAACTTCTTATTGCCCAACCCTCTGGGTGCTTATCCAGTTCATCTTCTTTATCTATAATTATACTCCTTAATGCACATTTAGTGAGCCAATTGAGATAATTCTACGTCAGCCTCAATTATTTTTACCTGATAGAGAAAATAATTTCGTAATTTTTTTCCCCCAAAATATAAAAAATATTCAGTAAGTAATAAATAATTTCTCCACCTGTTTCAGATAAGAAGTCCTGGAGTAAGCCACGTGGGGCACGTGCCAGGAGTCGAACCGAATAAATGACGTAAATCCGAGGAACGAAAAGGGACGTAACGCTACCTTGCTGGTCCCCCAACCCTTTCCCCTATCCCCTATCTCTTTTTCTTACATCCTCCTCCCCTCAACCATTTTTCGTCCTCCATCCCAACCCCTGCGATCTCCAGAGAGCCGTCAACACAACCAACGTGTCCTCACTGTCACCTTTTTTCACTATTCGCCCGATCTGATTCCCTCTCTCTCGCTATCTCCATTGTAAAAAAAAACATTGGCTCGCCTACACGCCCTTTTCTCGTCACGACTCATCAGTGGGAGATAAAAGCAATCAGGAAAAGACGAACAGAATAGTTAGACAATTGAAGTTTCTGAGAATTCGCTGAGACTTGAATCAATCCAGCTGGTGACTCTCGCAGATGAATGACTTGAACATCATCACAACCTCAAAAGTAAAGAAAATAAAAAACTCGTGGTAATTCTGATCCACTTGCTTGAGGATTGAACATTGGAACTAAAAAACACGAAATCTAAATTGAATAATCATCGAGTTGAGGTACACATTAGCATTGGCTATGCAATTTTTTGAATGAATAGACGAGTGAGTGCCCAAGTTGGAGAGATTGTAGTGACTGGTAACATCGAATGAAAGATAAGTGTGAGTGAAGGTGCGAATGTTTTATCAAAATTGATAAATTAACGACTCATACATAAAAACGAATCGTTCAACCGTATCATCTAGTCGGTGCGTGTAAAAGAGGAAAACGAGGAAGAGTGTGAGCAACAGCTGAACACGAAGATGGCAATGGTCAACATGAACAACCTACTCAATGGAAAGGACTCGCGCTGGCTACAGTTGGAGGTATGCAGAGAGTTTCAACGCAACAAGTGCACCAGACCCGACACGGAGTGTAAATTCGCTCATCCACCTGCCAATGTTGAAGTGCAGAATGGACGCGTCACTGCGTGTTACGACAGTATCAAGGTGAGTCATTATTTTAATCAATTTTATTACCAAACTTTGATCTGCGAATCAGATTTTTGCGGATATCTTGGGATTCATCAGAGATAGGGAAAAATTTATAGGACCTCTTTTATAGTGTGGGAATAGAGCTAGAAAAAATGTATTATAGGATATTTCGCTATCTTCCGTAGATTTGGAGATATACTCAGAGATGAAATTGAGAAAATCGAATTCGTGTTTTAGTAATGTTATTTTTTCTTCCATTGTTTCTTTTTGAAGAAATCATTTCAAATTGCTTGACGTTTGAGGCTTGGCCGCCGCAGATAAACGACGATAACTTTTATCGATATTTTCCTGTGTATACATGTACACAAGCTTACTGTTATCACGGCAGATGCTTTTTATCACTCCGCCTGATTGTAATGACGACGTGCCGGCCTGGAAGCCTATTAAATTAAAAAAAAAAATACATATTGACCAGAATTTACTGGAAATGTAATTCGATGCCATGAATCAACTCTGAGTTTGTCTCTAAAAATACCAAAGGTCCGATTATCTTAATTTATTATTTCTTTTTACGTATACCACTCTTGACAGAAGAGTCTGAATATATGCATTATGGTAAATTGGTTACGTAACACGAATAAACGAGGGACAGGCGTGGGCGCGTGAAGTGATTGACGTAATTCAGGGGATTCGATGCAATTTTATCGTTCTGAAAGTTTTATTGTCTGAAAATTCTCGGACAAAATAAAAACGACTTTCGCTGATTTTTGTTCTAAAATTATCTCATTGCTCACTGAATTGGCAATTTTTCCATTTCATCAGCCAGCTAAAATTCTGAGCGTTTAATACTCCCATAAAATCCTCGCCATATATTGTCTTAACGTGAATATTAACGTTCTTGAGACACTCAAACTGAAAGACGACATTGTCCAATGTTACTTTGGCCACGACCCCGTTCCACGAACGCTGCTCACCAATCCGCAACCGTCGTCTCTCAGCTTCACTCGTAATATATAAGTTTCCTCGTCTCCGTCGTTTGCCTCCTCTTTCTCCTCTTCCTCCCGTCTCACTCCACCACTTCATGTGAATTCGTCATTCCGACGGGCGAGAAATAATGACGAGAGTCTTGCACGCGCGCCCAGCGTCAGGTTCAATTAATTACAATGATGACAATTAGAGTAGATGAAACACTTTGACCCTCGTACATAAATTCAAAGATGAATAACACCCGGTTTACTCTATCTAATTTTTTTTTCGCTATCCTCCCTTTCTATCGTATCACCCCATGACCCGTGTCACTTACTTCTAATCAAATGAAACTTTATCAACCCCAAATAGTCTTTAATAATACTGTTTTTTCCATGACTGGCGCAGTTAGTCCGTTTGTTCAGTGGCGTTATCGATTCCAATTACCTTAAAACTTTCAATTAATTCAACTGTCAAAAGTGAGCGCGTGGGCGAAAAGGGGGAAAAACCGATTTTAGATGAGGGACAAAGAGGGAAGAGAAAATAAAGTATACAGCTCTCTGGGCCAGATGTCACGGCAACAGCCAAAAGCCCCCGTCGGGTTGTTTTATCGGCTCGTTACGGCTCGCTCACCGATGGGCATTTCTTTTAACCTGTCTACCCGTCCGGTGATGTCCCCTCAATATATATATAGATATATATGTGTATATATATTTATCCTCATTCGATACTTCCATTCGGTTTTATCTCCAGAACTATTGACCCTAAACACTCTTTGCAATCTTCAACAATTAATTTTTTCACGTTATCAGGGATTTTTTATTTTTTTCCTCTTGAATGATTTTACGTTGTACAACTCAACCTGGTGCTGTGAAATTTACTCTGAAAATCAGAAAACGCTGGCACGGACATGACGAAAAACACGGGGAACAGCTGCTATGAGGGGGCCCTCCTCTGCACCTGTCGTGTCTGTTAGCAGTGGGCGAGACCGAAATACAGGAACGTTGCTCGATTCGTTTTCTCTCTAATGCTGACACAGGCCCCAAGCGTATACCGGGGATTTTGGTTGTTATATTACGGATAGTACAGGGTGTGGGTAATAAAAGCAACCCTCCCTTGGTGTTATAGTATCGCGAAGACGCACTCGAAGACGTTATGTACCTCGGTTATCCATGTATTCTTCTACGCTCATCAACCCACATCTGCACGCCCGTCGGAAGAGGGTTAAATTACTTCCCTCTTATGTGATTGTATTATCTCACCAGTCATACACTCACACATTCTCAACAAATTGAACTGATTTTTTTAAATCATTTCATCCCTTCAACTTCTCTCTCATTTTTTTCATCAAGCTATGCATTCTTGGTGGAAAGTTGTTATACTGTTGTTCATTATGCTCTCTCGACTTCAAGATCAATTCAAAGTCACTGACATTCAGGCCGAGGGCGAGTGAAGCCGCAAGCTTGTCAAATAGATAAACAGACAGGTATGTGAGACGCTGAGTGGAATGGTACAGGCATTATCCCGGGGAAACTGAGACGAGGCGGAACTGTCAGAGGAGTTGGCTATGTTGGCATTATGCGATTAGGCTTCTTGTATCCAACCCATCATCCAGCTTACTCCATTGCATTCAGGTTATGCCTACTGAAAAAAAAATGGCAATTTTTCCCTCTTCAAGCGTTGTGGCTTTAGCATTCTTCTATTAATCCATTAATAATTTTACTCCAATTACGCCGGTAAACTTTAGTCCTTCCAGTCGTATAGTGGAGATTCGCTAGAACTTGTCAATGATAAATAGGTAGTTTAGCGGTGGAAAGAATGAGTGTATTTACTGGTATGTGAAACGGGTTGAGATTCACGGGGTAAATCAACGAATAGAGAGTACAATCTATCGGCGTCTAGTGTAATTTACAACCGGACGGCATTAGCCGCCAGGTCCCTCATGTAATACATAGAGAAACTCATGGATGGGGAGATGATGCCACGGGAGACCGAGGGTGGATTTCTGGGTGGGAGTTGACGTTGGCCGAGGGAACACAATACGAAGCATAGACGTGCAAAATGGCATTCCATGGTCAGTACGGTATGTCGCTGTGTGCTGTCACGTGTTATCGATTCAAAGGGTACATCGAACCCTATTGGGCGTGGGGACCCATGGAATGCCCGTGGGCTATCGTCTTAAAATAGAAAAAAAAAAGATTCAATGTGCTTGGGGAGAGACTACATTTTATGTTACGCTTGACACATTTTTCTTGAAAAAATAAGCCGTCTCGTTCACAACAAATGTGCAGAGGAAAAAAATATTAAGATACTATTCTTGAGATACTATTCTTAGTCGGCCATTGAAATTGCCTGTAGTGGAGGCAGAGAGTAGTCAAAAAGCTACTTCCGCCATTACGTTACCGAGTCGAAGCAAAAAGCCCGGTACACTAATACCACTGGGGGAGTTGGAGGGAACCGGCAACGTTGAGACTAATAATAGTATATAAGTCTATTCGTCTTGTGTATATAAGTATTCGGCAATGGCCTGGGCAACGCGGTATTATACAGTTGTGGAGTAACAACACGACCTCTGGTTTATTCTTTTAGGCGGTTTTTTTTTATACTTCTCTCACTCTTCTATCCTCCTCGTATTGCACGTTACGTCATTTTATGACTCCTTGAAAAATTCGTGGAAGTCACGCAGCAGGAACATGATAATGTGGCCCACGAGAAATGAAAAAAAAAAAAAGAAAACGCGGAAATATTTAAAATTGTAATTTTTTTTGTCAGTTTATGGATGACGTTTTTTTTCCTCTGCATAAATTGAAAGTAGTAGGTAATATGGTAATTTCGAGATAAAAAAAGATTATCGATTGGTGCCAGGTTTTTTTGTTGAAATTGCAAATAATAATAATGAAGTTATCGAGGAGGTTGAACAAACAGTAGTATCGTGCCTAAAAGGGAGTCAACTGAGGCATTAATGAGTGCTCCATAATTTATCCCTTCAAGTGCCACACTAATTACACATATAATATCTATGCAAAAATATCGTCTGAGAGAGGTATCGGTCGATGGTGTTGGAAAGGGATGGGTAAAGGCTGAGGGAATACACCCAGTGGAGTCGTATCGTAACCCACCGTCGGGATACTACTCGAGTACAAATTTATTCGGCTCTCTGAGTTACACTGGGGCCAAACGCATACATAATGTATAGCTGTTCTCGGCGCGTTTCGCTTTCGTTGAACGAGGATAGGCAGAATCCTCTCTCTTCATGTGGTGTGCGCACTCCTCTTCGTACGGCCCTTGCACCAAGTGACTTGGTGCGGTCGAGTACGGAGCCAAGGACGCACCCCGCATTGCCCTCTACCATTTTCCATCTCCGGTACTATAATCTCGACCTTATTCAGATGCCTCCCTCGCACCCTTCCACCCTCCTATACCATCTATACCTCTTTCTCTTCCTCCTCCTTTTCCACCCACCGCGTGTTTCACTCGAGATATAGAAGACCACGAATAACCACTCGACCCTATTTGCTCACGGAGTTGATTGTCTCTTGATTCTCCACGTACATTCCTTCTTCATCACTCAACTACACGGCCTTTTTTTTATTTTTATTTTCGTTTTCTTTTTTTACCACTGTTTTTACGGTTTTTCCGTGAATATACGTCAGTCGTTTGGTTACGCACGTGACGAGCTCCATCATGGCCCTTATTCCCTGAGTCATCCAGGGGAAATAAGGGAAAATCTTATCCGGTTGACTTTTTAACCTCAAAAAAATTCAATTCGTTTTTCATCGTTTTCATAATACTCTGGTTTAATACTGCTGTTCAAAACTTTCCGAGAAGAATGAGGATGGAAAAAAATTAACTTTACGGACTCTATGGCGAGTAGATCGTTAAATTTAATTACTACTCGTCTAGACCAACCAGTGAAGGCAGTCTTCGGACACCTGTTTGATCTTTTCTCCCTGTACGTTCTTCTTGCACCTCGTACTCACTCTTTTCCCGGGGTTTTTATGGGTTTTTATCATCATCAATTCCCACCGTATGCCCGCCACCGTATCTCATGTATACCAATATTTGCTCTTCCATTTTTCTTTGTTGAAAATTTTATTCCATCGAGTTGAACCAATAACTGAACCTTTTTATTTATTTTTTTTCCACTTTATCAATTCAATGAGGCAAAAATAATCGCTCAAATCAAGAAAAATAGTTTTTACCCGATAGGAAACCCACATTTACCATTATCCCAGCTAGATTTTAAATTTCAACGAAATTTCATCGTACCCTATTGTTTATATTATTTTTTCCATATCTCATTGTGTATTGTTCCATAATACACCGAAAATATCGGTATGAAGATATTCCATTGAATGAGCCTCTGTTGCGGTATGAAATAAAATACACAAAGAGCGAGGGATTGAAAAAGGAGGTAAAAAAAAAATCGATGAAACAGGGGGAAAAAAAAATCAGCCGGTGATTACTCGACGTTTTATCATGGAGAAAGGGTAGCTTCGGTATCATCCTATCCTCCTCTATTTCGTAGCATTTCAGTTGGGCCGGTGCACCCGTTGATTCTACGGTACGGTGAGAGATAGTAGATTAACAATGCATTAATTACCGGTCTCTCGCTTCCCCATGGCAATTCTAACAGTCTCTGTCTCTCTTCCACCCTCGCTTTCTCGCCATTATCCACACATAGCTACCCACACATCATCGGGTACAACTAACGGACCTTCAGCTTTATGTGTGTGTGTAATTCTGTGCTTGAATTTTCGAATTATACTTGGCAGATTACTCGGATAAAATTCAACCGTGCTCGTGGATGCATTTGCATATCGGAGTCTACACGCGGTAGTACCATGGGACAGCGACATACACTACGTTGGAGACCGGTTTTTATACCTCCCCTCAGCCACCATTTTCCCTTTCCCTTTGCCCTCCCCCTCGTGTGACTGCCTCATTCCAACCTCTTCATCTTGTTATTCCGGGGGATATGCACCATTGGTACATCATTTGCCAACTATGGAAAATTTCGGTTGGGGGGTAATTAAGGATTGTTCCACATCGTTTATCGCTGGGGATTATTACATTTCAAATGGAGTTTGCGGCCCATTTGGGTTTACTGTTGCTAGATGGAAGCTGTTGAATTGTTATCAAAGGGTATTGTCATTTTTATTGTCATGATTCGTCATTTTCTTTCGGAAAATGCGATTGCACCTCGACCCAGTCGTGATACTCAATAATTTTTTGGCCGTTTCGCTGGCAAATTGGAAGTTTCTCATGGTGAAGTCCTATTTTTTGATTGACGATTGAAATCAATCCACCGAAATTATGAGCCAACTTCTTGAATAACCACTTGATTAACCTCTGCGTTACTCAATTTTTCAATTCGATCATGTGATACAGCATCTAGTAACTGGATACTACCACATGGTGATCAGGTTACCACCGGCTTACTCAAGAATCGGTATTTCCGTCTGTCTTGATACACGATAAGCGTTCATACTCGCGGGGAAAAAATTATTTCCATCGATATCCATGTACGAAACTGAGATAAATTCACATATTCAGCAATTCACCCATTTTTTTTCTCGTGAACAATCTGATCGTCTACAATTACCATTGCAACACAAGTTGTACGAGGAGAGCTGGCATAGAGAAAGGGAAAAAGAGCTGAAAAAGTGCATGATACATTGTGCTTCGAGTCCATTTTTTTTTTTCATCCAATACATTTGCCCACACTCTCGTGTCTGTCATTTGTACACAAAATCGAATTTTGGGAATTTTTTCTGATATGAACAGGGAATATACAATTCCACCCTTTCTCTGAAATATATCCGTTGTGGAACATTTTCCATCTTCGAGGTCGGCAAACTTCAGGGTCATTGAAAGAAGGGGCTATTACAAAAAGAAATGCTAAAAAAAAAGAATGAAATACAAGTGAACAGCAAAAGAACGTGAGGATCGTAGAATGTGAGGGTGGAAGATGGTGTAGATGAGAGCGAGGGGACGAGCAACAGCCGGTGCTCCTTTGTTTCCACTGCTCAAGAGGGTTGTGCTTGGTTGCCCTGAGAATCGTTGTAGTAGGGAGATAGCCACGAAAAAAAGGGCTAGTCCTCACTTGCACTTGTTTCCCTTCGTCTTCCTCTTTCCTCCTTTCACCGCAACATTTTTGCGTGCAGTCACCTGGAGTATATTCCTGAATGAGAGATTTTTTGCGTCGATAAAAGCACGAGCTTTTCTTACTCCAGGCAATTCTTTTTGTTTTACTTTCTCTTAAAATTTTTTTTTATTCCAGTATTAAAAGTATTTTTTGCATTGTTCGGATGGACGATTCCCAATTGCAAAAATGTACATTTGTCGAGGGATTTTTTTTTCGCGTTGGGGGAAAACAATAGCTTTAAAATGGAAAGCAGTCGAAATAGTTAACAGGACGTTTGGACGATATTCAGTAATGAATTGGTGATGTGAGATGAGTAAAATTTTGCAGCTTTTTTTAGATAGATGGGTAATTAATAAAAGTATAGAATTGAAGTTATCGGGATTAACCACTTGGCAACTGAAATTGCAGAATGAGCGATAGGAGACAATTGACAGTAGCTAGTGTTCGATAAGGGGCGTTATCCTGACGGGTACGATATAGGCTTTATCGGGGAAGTCAGTGAGCCAGACAAACTGAGACATGTGTACATATAGATGAACCATTGGACACCAGTGCAGAACGCATTTCGCCCCGGATATAGAGGGATAGCCCAGGCGTTTTCCACCCATCCTCCACTCGGTATAATGAGAGCATTGTTCCAGGAAACTACGCGAGCATTGTCGTTAGACGCGTCTCTACTATTCTCTACCAATTTTTTTTTTTCCTCCCCCTCCATCGCTCTTCTCTTTCACAATTTTTCCCAATCTTTTTTCCTCCCTGTTTCACTCTCTCGTTTCGCGCAATGCTCTTTTATTTTCATACTTCCCGGTGGCGTTCGTCTTCCACGACGGGATTACGTTCGTTCGACTCACTATTCTCACTCGGCGAAAATGAGGAGAAGTGAGAGCCAGTATATGAATTCGCGAAGTGTCAAGTAACAATGGGCACTAGACAATGAGCGGGAACATTCTTTTTTTCTCTCCTAATTGTGAATTTTTCATCATTCACCGGAAGGATTAAGTGTTTTGGTGGATACACTGACGTTTTAACAATTTTTTTTTTTTTATGAATTAGCATCCACTAGGTTGTCTGCAGGGAGAGTGATTAAGGGATATCATTCGTCATTTTATTTTGAATTCTAACTTTTGTATGGTGTGGCATATTTATTACAGTGGGAACAGATGTGTCTCACAGAGGTCCAATATTCAAAGAATGTGATAGAGGGTTGAGAGAGGGTGGTGGAAGTGGGGGGAAAAACACAGAATTCTCGGTGCGCAGTACGCATCTTGAATTTCATCCGATTACGATCGTCTTGGAATGCCTGAAAGCATTCTCATCCCCCCTTTCTATCGCAATCGAACCTTTATCGATTTTATTTGCATTTATTTTCGCACTTTTCTCTCTCGTCTCTATCGGTCCTTTATTTTCCACCACTTCGTCCTGTCGTTCCAACGGAATTATTGGGTATAGGTTACGGGAAATTTATTTATTCGAATTGATGATATTTTCGCTTGCTTGAATTTCAATTATTTCTTTTTTTTTTGTTCGTCGAGGCTTGGGGGGTTGTCGAAGTCATCAATTATTCACTAGCGTAGGAATAAAAAGAAAAGCTCTGGTTTTCACCGGCTTCTTGCTACACGGGGGGGTAAAACAGGTACTTTCAACGCAATTCGAGAATAATTTCTCGGTAGGATTTTTGTCGAGACAGAATCCATTCGAGGTAGGATGAGAGAAAATGAGAAGAAAGGAGAGAGAGTAGATGTAGGCGGTGGATAGAAGGTGGGATAAACCGGTCTTCAGTCGTCGACTCATGACCTTCGAGTTCCAAAGTGCGACTTCCAATGCTTGGTGCAGTTACCAAGCGCACGTGTGTGCTCTCTCCAACCTTTCTCCACTTTATTCCTTCGGATGATAAAATTCTTACCCCCCACTCCGATTGAATAACGAAAAAAAAAAATGGAAATTCACCTAGTTTTCTCTTTGAAAATGTTGATGAACGGTTGAATAATTCACAGGTTCCCATTCACTCCGAAAGAACCGAGTTATTTTCATTAATATTTATTTGATGGAATTGTTTATCCTCCAGTATTTTCATTCTGCACACAATGCCTCGGTATTGTTGGAGTATAAAGCACGCTCGGTTTGTTTACACCGTCGAGCGCGTAACCTGAGAAGCCCTTAGGGTTTCTCCCCCACATCCCGAGAAATTGTATACCTCCGGGTCACCGGTATTATAAATACAAAACTACATTACCGACTTTGTCACCCAATCATTGGACTGGGTCACCGGAAATAGGCAATTTCCCTGGGATTTATTTTCCTCCATCGCCTCCACATGATAAGGCCCTGCAACCGATCCCTTCCATCAGTTGCTGCACGATCCTATTATTCACTATTATTCATTTTCATCAATCTTAATCTTCGGGATTGTATAATTAATGAATAATGCCTAAAGAATTCGGAATGGGACAGGTCCTTGGACTCACTGGGTTTTGAGGACGCGGATTTATCTCGGAATTTTATGGGATATTATCATATCAGGAGCCTTTCTTTCATTCGTCTTTCATCTCACCAATACAATATCTCTTTCGTCTCAAAGGGATTTCCTTGCACCGTGGAATAACGGGAAATCGACGTTTCAACGTCACCGGAGACCCGGCCAAGCGGCACTGGGTCACTGAGCTCCTTGTTGCCCGAGTTGAAACCTCGCTTTCACCCGGAGACTGCAATTGCAAACTTGTATCTAATTTTCCTATTTTTTCTCTCCCTCGTAATGACAGTGCGGAAAAATAATGGCGCGATCACTGGTCATTCAACCTGTCTCGATGTGTCTCGCAATCGTTCTCCAAAATCCCATTGGATCATCCCTCAACCATTAATTTCACCCATGCTCACCCAGTAGATGATATTACAGCCGTCAAAGGTTGAAAAAAATGTTGCACCATCCGGGGGCCCCGTATTTCGCATCTTAAAAGGGGACTCTTAGCAATTTCCAGCAGTATGTCCAGAGGTATACTCTTCTACTCCTGATTGCCGATAAAATGAGCTCAGCCCCGATATAACATTACAAAATTAGTAGTGTCGGTAATAAAACGTGACGCACAGCGTGCGTGATGTATCGAAAATTGCCGGCAATGCCGGGCTTCTAGGAAATGGGTTCATGACTAAAATCTTAAATAGATAGCCAGTTATATTGCATTTTGGATACTGTATGCACACATGCACGTACCACCATAGATTTAACAAAGTGTTGAATCAAGTTTTATTCAAGTTTAAATGATATTTGTGCAGCACTAATGTCTCTTAAACTCGATATCACGTTGTTTTACCTGCCTACCGGCGTCATACCGTGTCTACTCGGAAAATAACACGGCGACGTACGTCTCTTATGTATGCAGTATGCAGTATGCAGTATGCTGAATGCGCTTGGCTTTTAGTCGGGGTGTATGTGCATGGTGCACGCCTACCACGGCGCCGCCGGGTCTGTCTGCCCACAACCCTGCCGACGCCAAACCGACGGGGAGACTCTTTTTTTAACCCCCTCAACCCACCATCACCCTCTCCACTCTATTTCACTCGGGCTTTTATCGTTTTCCTTTTTACATTTGTAATTATGACGCTCTCATTCTCACAAATATTCATTTGGATTTTCTACTCCATGAATTCTATTGTCGAGTGGGAATAATCAACATATTTAACATTGCACCATTGTAATTTCAGAATTTTCGAAAAAAAAAATGGGGGGTTCCAACCCTCTTCTACTTATTCTCAATTGAAATGGAGCTTTCTCTCTGCAAATAGCTATTTTCGCGTCGTTATTAATGCATTTACATCTCAAACAATTTCATATAGTCCATGAATTTTTCTATCGAATGTGAGTGAATCCATGTGAATTTCCTGCAGATAAATGAATTGGATGAATATAAATCGTCCAGGGTGTATGATATTTCGAAGGTTGATGGAGACACGAGAGCTTTGTAGATCATTGAGCCCGTGGACAATTTACATACACCCGTGGATGAAATCCTTCTCTTTCCATATGTATATATACACATATATATATATATATGTATGTATATCTCTCTCTTTTGCTCTCCTGTATCTACAGTGCCTCGTTCGTTTGCACGACAGCTCAATGATTTGATTAGAGAACAATAGGTTTCCATTAACAACCGTTCCCCCTCGTCTCTCGATTCTCCACCCCCTTATCCACCCACAGTGTCCTCTGGACTGTGTCTGTCAGCTGACTGCACCCTGCACACTACTTCACCTGCTTGTTTCCCCAGGGCAATTTTTGACATTCATATATTTTTTTAAAATGCAGCCACATTAAAAACGTCGCCTCGTTGAATTTTCACCCCATGGTGTACGCTGAGTAATCCAACCTACAACCTCTGTGTAAATATAACAAGCTGAATCTCTTCGTATTCCCCTCCTGTTTCACTTTATGCGGGCTATGGTGGACAGTGTACACATGCGGCACGGATAAATTGAGTTATGACGCAAATCGTGAAACATCGATGAATAATAGACAGTTTCAAATACCAAACGTTATTCAAGCGCGTACTGTTAAAATATAATTACCGATCATTTGATAATGTTGATATTTTATTCCGCTTCGATTTCAAAATTTAAACTTTCACGAAAAAATATGTTAATTTACTACTTGCATGGATTTTCGCGTTATTTTCATGGAATAATTGCAGTGAAATTTATAATTATCAATTGGTAGTGGATAGACCGAGCGTTAGAAATGTTTAAGCATGTTACGTGAAATTTCGGAGGGATATTATGAACCGTGTGCAACCGATAGGGCAAATATTCCACCAATACACATAATTCGTGGCCCCCCATGGTCCACCCTTAACAAATTGCCAACACGAGAGTTGCTCACCGCAGTGAGTATCAGGAGAGTCTGTACGTGCCGCAAACATCATTCCGCGGAGCGTTTAATCAGACTGGGCTAGAGAAGCACGAGGAAATAAGGTATCGATCCGGTAAATTGGACATTCGATTCGTGCCACTCCCGTGGACTTTCCTCACCATTTTCATTTTCAATATCCATGTCTGACGGCTCGGTTTTTCACTTCCCCCCCCGGTCTCCACTCTCGTTTAATTCGATTCATGCGCATATATCGGCTATTGTGTAATCCCCGAACGACATTGTACAAAGTTGGAAGCCAGTGTAGAAAATAAAGTTGGAATTTTGAGAATTTCACGACAAATGGACGATATACATCGGTTGTAAAACCCCAGCGCTGGCCTGGAGTTGAAAAGAAACGAGAAGAGAAAAAAGTACCCGAATCCTGGAATGAGAAATTGAGAATAGAAAAAAAAAAGTGGGGAGAAAAAAAAAAGTAGCAGCAAAAACCGATAAAACCGGAACGATCTTGCGTCCTTGCCGGCGAATTTGTTCTTTTGTCCTGAAGACGAGTTTTTCCACTCTGTACTTCGCCTTCTGCTCCATGAAGTACACAGCTTTTATTTTCCCATCTGTTTACTCGGATGCTATTGTTTTCAAAAATGCCAATTGAATATTTTCTTCGAGTTCTCACGTCACTGTCAGTGCATTCTTTTTTGGTAGGGCTGGTAAATGCGAGCGCTGAATGACAATATTGTCATTCAACCAACGGTTATATTGAACACATGTCACTTTCTCATTAAACACACCGTTTATACGATACATTTTGTCAATGCACACGGTATAACCGAATCACGGTGCATGCATGGGGGGATTGGCTTTGTCGAAATGAATATATCGGGTGGTGGGTGGTGTGGGAGGTGTGGGGTGATGCAGTGGAGCATGAAAATAGTGGGGCCGTGGCTGATCGTTGAGGCAGAGGTGAAGCTTCCGCTCGTAACCCATTGGGCATTGTAATGACGCTCGTGACACGATGACCAAGGCATTTCCGTGGGAGGGAGACCAGACGGTAGATGGCTGCATCTCAGAAAGGCTTTGCAATGTTTGTTGGTAGCGTGTAGTATCGGCCATGATTATTCGCACGTCGTGAGCGATCCTGGTGAGACGTGCCTCGAGTTAGTGAATATCCAGCTGACAACAATGTTGGTAGTGTGTGGAGGAGATTGGAGAATGGTGGATGTCGCGTAATTACGCTAAGTAGCATGCTAAACGCTCTCAAAGGACAGGCCCCCTCCTCTTCAGGGTTGAACGCTTTGACTTTGGATGGGATTACATGTGATTTTGGCACGAGTGCCAGTGGATTGATTCCAAGCATGTGCCAAAATTCACCTACTCGTCCTGACCCTCCAATTTCATCCCCTTTTTACCCGTTACACTTGACCCTCGATTCGAAAATTGGCCAATTCTAGTTACTCCAGACTTGACTATTCGTCAATTCCTGTCCACTTTTTATCATCTGAATGTCAACGCTGGGTGAAAATGGTGACCCCCCCAATTTTCACACCCAGCCTCACTGGTTAACTTATTAGTTATTACCGTTCGCCCAAGTATGACACATCCGACAATGTAAATAATTCACGGCTCAATTACGCAAATTGCAGTTGCCCCATTCCTCTTCTACTGTACAACAGTGCTCGCTGGGTTTTGCTTCACACTCCCTCATTTAATTCACTTCCCAATATACGGCACCAAAACGACTATTACATCTCGCCCTGTTCCATGATTTTACGTGTCACCGAGGCAACTGGATTAAACCACGTCTCTTGCGCTAAGTTAATGCTACGGGATTTTATGGCGAATGAGAGATGACGATAATTCATCATTTCTCTCTAGTTTCAATAGGTACTACTGCCATTTCAATATTTTATCCTCGTAAAATCATCCTGCCCAAGCGAAATAAAGAGTCACTGCCTAGATAGTTTTGTATACACACGTTATCACTCTGGAAACGACTATTACGTAATATGGTAATGCGACAGAATGTGATCCGTGTCAAGTCCACAAAGTCTCTCATGATTCAAACTTATGAAAGGCAAATGTGTTCCTCCTTGGAGTGTAAACACTCGATTGAACACTCCAATGTGGTATAAGTGGCAGCCAAACTTTGAAACCAAAAGTGTGACTTCATTCCTTCATATAGGATCGCAAATAATTTCCAAATTATTCCGGAATTTCCAGACAACTGAGAGTCGAGAGTCGAGATCGAATCATGATCCCAATGACGTACAAGAGTTGATAAAACTTTCGACGAAAAAACCGCGGCCCGATAATTCCCCAAACTTTCCATACCGTCAGACCGTGGGCCTTGGCTACATTGAAATCTATCCGCTAATTCGTGATAATTTCATTTAATGCTAGTTAGAAGCTTCTCGCGAGGATCCACTCTCGAATGTATTTTTTAATTTTAAGAACTCGACTCGTTGATATTATTCAAGGGTATGGGGTGGGGGTGTGTGAGACTGATCCCCGGTCACATCCATTTCGTCACTCCGATAAATCTCAACCGTTGTAATCCCATTCCGCGATCTCTCCCTCGTACCGTGAACTTCTACTACCGTGGAATCGCGCGTGAGCCCTCCCAATGCGCTACAGAACGGGGGCAATCCATTTGGCTGAGGGGGTCGGTGAGGGGGGGGAGGGGTGCAATGTAATTGCAAATTGTAATGGGAGAGGTCTGTAGGTGTTCTGCACTCGCTTCGATGGTATACCATTAGTGCTGTATCATCCAACACCTACGATTCCGATACATTCAGCGAATCGCCCACATGTTCTTCAAATCCTGTTGAGAGAATGTATGACCCAAGTATCATCCATTTATTTCCAACCTATTCATGGCTCAATGTAATGATTGAATTGTCCATTTTATTGTTTCGTGATTTTAGTTTCAATGATTTTATGTTGAGTAAAGGCTTGAAATGATTTATGGTGGAAAATAATATCTGCGAAGCAACGGGGGCTGATACAAATGGGACACTACTTGATCATCGAAATTACCTGTGCCGTAAACTTCTATGGTGTGTAAAATATTGTGAAGTGAGTGAATGGCCATGTGAAAACGTATTGTCATGTCGTTCAATCGAATAATGGGTATTTCCTCAGCGTCAAGGGGGAAAATGAACGTGAAAAACAGGGAGATGGAGAGCACGCTAACCAGAAAAATATCAATTTCGTATGATTTTATTGCTATCGTTGGCACCTTGTGTTCGAGATACTGTGGAAAACTCTTTAGGTAGATAAACAAGGGAAGGTACAAAATATGTGTTGTACGGGAGGACAAATTCAACGCTTGGTGATTTTGTAATGGCCGCGTTAACGAAGAGTGTCGTATTTCTACTGGCGTGATGAGCTGGTTTCCCGTGGGAGGATCCTATTTCGTGTGCTCTCAAGTACCAGGATTTATTGTCCCTTGATTTTCATGGATATTTTTCCACTGGCCAGTTTCAATAAGATTTTTCACTTGTTTGGGATTGAGTATGTGTCGGTTTTTATCCAGTCTCGCTGTTACGAGCCGAATCGCCGGTGGCAGCTGATCAAACATAAATATCGCTGAGTTCTCGGAGGAGCCAGGTATGGCCCGGTTAATGTATTTGCCTTGGCTTGGCTGCCTTCACTAGACCACCGCTCGGACCTATTCCCCAGCCAACTTGTGTTCGTAAACTTTCCCAGAGTTTTTTTTCCCCCGGGAGATCAAAGATTCATTTTTATGATATTTTTTCAATAGACCTTTAACACCATTCGTTTGATCATTCAATTGATTATTTCAATGGCATGAATTTTAATATTCTCTTTTTTTGTCTGTTTCAGGTAAGTGAATTTATCACGAGTCATGGGGTATTTAATCTATCGCCAGAGGGGTGAGTTGAACCCGAAATTGTAGAATAAGACGGCAAAACCGGTGGGAAAAATAGCGAAAAAGTCCCTTGATTATTAGCACCTCGTTGGTGTTCTCGACGCGTGCAGTATCCAATTGACTCTCGCATTTTACGTCCCTCGAGATGTATAGAGTTTAATGTGTAGAGTGGGAAGAGGAGTGGGGGGTGTAGAGAATTGCGTGGGAGTTGGTAGATTAAGTTCTCTCGGGCGGTGATCACAAACGTCGAAGGGTCCTGGGTTTGGGTTTCCAAGGGGACTGGGGTCGAGGTCGATTGTTCGATTTGTGCCAGATTTAACGATTTTTTACCCTTTGGCCAAGAAAACCATAAGCCTCGTAGAGTCCTAACTCTTTTGAAATGACCTGGGAAAGAGTTTGTACAGTCCACCGAGGGCTTTCGGTGGGAAACAGCACTTGGACGTGATGTGCCTGGTACGTGGGCGGTTGAAGCATTTCAGGCTGTTGAGAGAAGGAGGTGAAGGAAGAAATGAGAGTGGAGTCGATGGGATGGAGTTGGAGTGGAAGAAAAGAGGGGAAAGACATCGTTGGCTAGTTGGGGTTAGGGTTTGAGCTAGACTTGGATAGCAATAAGAAATTATTGCGGTACCATCGACAAACGGCGACTACGTGGCTGCATTACCCGACGAGAATTCTCTGTTTCTTCTTGCCACCTCAAATCCCCGGGTCGTCCATTCCGTAGTCGTCAATATGTTATACTAGAAATATTTTTCGGGAAACACTGAAGGATTTTTAGCCATCTGTACGTAGATTTTTTGGTCTAGGCCCATTATTTCCACATCATCGAGGTAATACTGCTCGTTCTTTCGAGAAACGAATCGCGTAATTGTATTGTCAGGGTCTATTGCAAGTCATTCGTGTTATTTTTCGTGTATCAGAGGACACAACTGGCTTGAAGCACCTAAATTGAAAGACGGGGGAAAAAAAAGGAGGACTGATAGTGATTTTTTGTCCCTCTACCCACGGGAGATTTTCAAGACCCAGTGGACGGTTCAATCTGTTCTCGTCGAAATGCGATTAAATTCACGACTTCACCTCAAGTTCCTTTTTCTCGTCAATTTTCGCTGTATTGCACGCGCCAAGTGCTACTCATCTGCTGGGGTGTGTGTGCCGTCAGTTGATTGGAATAGATTTTTCCAGCCACGTAGTCAAGTCGGTACCATCTCCTTTATCCCCCTCAATCCATTTCTTCATCCCTCCTATATGTGGGGCGGAGAGAGGGGGAGGGGAGGTACGATTGGAAAGTTTCTCGTTCAACCGAGACTGCCCTGGACAATTTGTCGTTGGGAAACTTCAATTTTCTGGTGAAAACTGGGTGTCGAGGTTTAGCGATGGGGAGAGGGATTTCAACCCCGAAAAAGAAAAAGGTGGAGTAGAAGCTGGACCAAGAGAAGCCATTAGGAAAATTTAAGGGGGTAGAGACGGTACATGGTAAAACGTTGCTAGTTGAGCGTCATTGTCCACGTTTCTTGGCTCTCAGCAATTCTCTCACGTACGCGTCATAAGTCCTCGGTGCCTTCAAGTAAGAAGTAACACCCCGCGAGTACTCGAGGTACACTCAAGCTCTTAAGTATCCAAAGAGCCCCGGCCGCGAAACCCTCTGAGGTGTATGAAAAGGTTGGTAGAGAAAGCTCTCTTTTCCTCTCACCTCTCATACCATCTCTCTTTCTCATCTTGCTCATTGAGTTGGCTGAAAAAGGTGGGATGGTTGGTGCACCCACTGAGTTAACTCAACGAGGTGGCAGGGAGTCCTTGACGACCAAGAGATTGCCATTGCCTTCGGGGGAGGGTTGTCTCTGTATGTATATCTAGATATGGGTGGTAGGAACGGGTGGTGGTGTGCGGGGTACCGGTCAGGCGTGGCCAGCATACCAAATCCGCGGGGTATTCCGGTCATGTAGCCCTCTTGAGTCCGTCGACCAGTGCCAGCTCTCACTCGACCCAACCCCAGGGTGATAGTGGTAGTGGTGGTGTACGAACTGGGGGTATTAATTGGCTTACGAGGCGACACTCATTAGCACTTTGAGTAAGAGGGAATCGCGTTCCCATCCTCCACTTCCTCCACCTACCTCTCACCCCTTTTCCAACTCCCTCGGTGGAACTAGCTACTGGGTTTGTACAGTAGCGTACCAGCAAACCCGGTTGATCGTCATCACTTGCTGGTGGACCCTCAAGGCGATGTCGTCTGCGGCTGATTCTCCCCACCGTTGCTCCCTCAATCTCATCTCGTTTCGAAAATACAGAGCCAGGCAAACCAGTTGGAAAAGTAATGCGTTCCAAGAGTTGAATTAAAACGAGGACACAGACTTATATCCACGTATCCTGCAAATCGATCCGCAATATAACCCGGGATAACTGAGCCAGTCGAGCGAGACGAGCGGATTATATCTAAGGCGATCAATTCATCCTCGATATCTACGGATTAAGATTCGATCGATCGGGTACAAAGTGCTAGCACATGGAACACTGTCACGTTTAACCATTCAGACAGGTATACCAGGTTAATCCTTTTGTCCCGATTGGATATAAAGTCTACTTTTCGTTGCGCACCTAATACACGTGAGGATGAATGACTGTACCGGACTCCATCACCGAGTAAACTGCCCGAAGGCCGACTGAAAGCCGATCCATCATATCAGGGACAAGATTGAGAGTATTCAACGGGGTCCAGTAGATCGCTCATTCCCTCAGATAAAATGTCTTCCTCTCAGGATGAAACCACCAGACACTATATTGACCGAGCATACCTCAGAACCGGCCAAATTGTTCATTCCTCTGAAGACGTTTATCGCCAACCGACAAATGTATTCACAGTCTTGCAATCTGAATCAATTTCCTCGAGTCAGTTTTCAAATGCCTCAGGGCTCACCATCAGACATCTAGATATCTTCTCGCGCTATCCAACGATGCGAAGGATTGTGTGAACAGAATTCAAGGATTAGAGAAATACTCATAGTTGTAGCTGCATTTGGCCCCTTCCTTCTTGATTATTTCGACTCGAAGTCAATTTCATTGCATCGTATTCCTGACCCCTGGCTCCTAGCGGTCTCATCGACAATACCGGCATTCGTACGAAGTGCACTCGTATTAGCTTCTACGTTTACCTCGGACTCGGCAAACAGTCGCTTCTATCCGTGCAACCTGACACAGACAATGTACCTCGATAAGGCATTGTTCCTCAGTGAAGCTGTACTCTCGTTTACTTCAACCCTCCCAGCGACATTACAGCTCCAACACACATGGCTCCCCTGGTCTCGTACTTGCACCAAAATCCTGTGGCTCATATCGTATCCCACAAGCACACAGAAATAGTCATTAGGTGGACCATAACCGCTCCCAGCTTTCTTGTCCCTCCTCTTTCATCGTGAACAACGCTGTCATTATCTTCGGTTGTCCTTCTTCACCAGGTGAAGCTTCTCCCTTACTTATTCATCTAAATTATGTTTGGGGTAGTCGACAACAATAGCTAATTGTACCTTTTGTGCTCATATTTTATGATCAGCGGGGATTGTCTCGTGCCATATCCCGCGAGGTGAAAACATTATCATGAAAAATTCCAGTGCTGTTGTTCATCATAAATAGCAATTCAATGGATTGAGATGATGATGAACCATTTGCTCTGGTTGTTTCATGTGAAAGACAAATGCCAAAGGCAATTGCAATCAAATCACGCTGGAAGCTGTTTCTCCAAGGGTGTGACAACTGGACCATGTGATATACCAGTTGCACGATAGGTACTCGTCGTTCTCTTAACAAGCCATTACCCAACTCCCCGGCTGATTGCAAGCATCACTGTTGACTTGAATAATTTACCATCACCCGTTAGAGTTTCGTATGTCTTCTCTATCGTGAGCTCTTCTCGTTCTCACTTGTTCGTTGAGTGAACTAAATGTTTCAACAGATGAGACAAACTGAGCTGCGTCTGACGCTCGTCGACAATTTCTACTTTCTCCAATAATCTGAGAATATCAGTGTGAGCCGTTCCTCTTCACTTACAAATTCAAAGTCCCCAGCAAGCTATTCACCGAGTTCTGGTTGCGACGGGCAATGCCCAACCTGACAGAAGCAGGAGGGATGCCTCTACGATTGAGAAAATCGAGCCTTCCCTTTCCAATTTGACTCCACTAACATTTCTCCGATCTCAATGATTTCTACGTTCACTCTAGACGTCTTTTTTTTTCACTCCAAATTTCTCCCCTTTTGAACAGCTCTTTTTTTCATCCACCGGGGTTATGAATAGAGGAGAAATTAAAGACGAGTGGACTCGGTGGGGTTCAAAGTGGGTTAAATATTCAGGATATTTGCACAAGTACATAACCCGAGAGTCACCAACGCTTCATCGGTCTAATTGCGGTAATACTCACAGACCATGAGGCCACTTTACCACCACTGGCTGTCCTGGATAACTTCTGAAACTGTGAAAAGCGTAATCATGCGGTGAATAGACGAGAAGCGCAGGGGATAGATGACGATAGGTGGGGCGAGAGGGGGTGAGTGGGAGCACTTGAATATGAGAGCAGTTATGTTTGCCCCATGAGGCAGAGCACATGTCGCGAAACGAGTGTTGGAGCCCATCAACCATCCACCGACGACGTTTTCTTTTCAGTTGGCACGATGTGTTTGCTGTTTCACCTCTGCACGAGTGGTATTTCACACTCTTTTGCTCAGCCATTTCTTTCCGCTCCTCGTTTTAGTTCGTCTCTTTTTTTTTTATTCTCCACTTTCATGTCCTGTACATCACTTGGTTGGAAGACACAGCGTCGGATCCAGTTTGGCTTTTCTCGCTAAGACGACTGGGGAAAACGGCGCCATTTCATTCAATTTCATATACACCTCGGAACGACCAAGTCTGTATGAGAGCCAACGAGAGCACATACGTATCAACTACATTGGGGATAATGTCATTGCTCGAGTGATTCTCTTTTTCTTCATTTAAGTGACAAAAATCTCCCTATGATATTCAGAGGATTATGGATTTCCACTTTTAGCTATCAACACGTACCTCGCAATCACTCCCATTTCCTTTCACGCAGTTAAGCGTCTTTCGATCGGATCAACTTCATTTTATGTCTGTATATATGTACTTTTTTTTTTTTTACTTTGCTTTGCTTTTCTCCTCTCCTTGGAGAACCCCATCGCGTGTGCGTGGTGTGAAGCCAATGCGTGTTTCACTAGAAAATAACCATTTTAGTAGAAAGCCACTTGGTGTTATTCTCGCCTTGCTTATCGGAAAATCCGATCGGGGTGAAAACGAGCCATGAGGTTTTTCGCCCATCCACTCGTCGTACCACAGGGGTTTTGGCCGTCTCTCTGTGTCCGTTGTTGTCGCTCAATGGAGGACAATTTTGAAGCCGATGCTATATCTCTCATTCCCTTCTCTTTCGTCTACTTGCCTTTGGTTATACTCGCACCAAGTGAGACCAATCTCTCTAACGATTTTTACCTCTATCGTGGCACACCACTTTCCACCACTTCTTCTTTTTTTTTTTTCTTTTCTTATTCCTCTCTTGGCAACCTCGCACTTTGCTTTTCACTCAAACAACTTTTCTTTTTCATTTTTCTCCACTTCTCCTTTTTTATTATATCACAGCTAACACCTTGGCTCTGTCCCGACAGCCATCAAAGCTGTTTGAACACGCTGTATCGCTATTCGGTTTCCATTTTCACCAACGCAACGCCAAAAAGCATTGGAGTAGAATTTAATTGGGGCTTATGCCCTGAGGGGTGTAAATCTCCATTAACATGTGGAGGAAATTATTCATACGGAATTTTCGAGGTGTCCATTAGTATTGCAGTCGATCATCATGTTAAGAAGTTTAAATGCTCGGTGAAATTATGCTCACCACAATCTTTCGTGTGATAATGATAACAAAGTAAGGTTGCAAGACCCTTTTCACTTTGCCCCTTCAGGGGTATTTTCTTGAATGGCACCCGACAGTGTGTTTAGCCTATCGCGAGTAACACCCCTGCGGAAGCGAATCACCAGTCTCAGCCATTTCCTCGGTGCAAAGTTAAGCCTATCTGGGTTTTAGCTTTTTCCTCGGCTAAAAGCTCGTTGACTCGGTGGCATTGGACGACGAATCAGCTGTGGGCTGTACCCCCCTTTTCACCCTCTTCCATGTTTATGTTACGGGGTCTGATTCGCTTTCGCCAGTCCGGTAATCGCTTGCATTATTCACGCTCTTCAAGGGTATAAGTCAGACCAAATGGGAAAGTCTTTAACAATCCTTGACTTTATCGCGGCACCGCAGTTTTAGTTTTCCATCCTCTTCTCAACGGAAATCACCCAAGCAGAAAATGTAGATTGGCGGGGTTAGGATTGGCAGTGAGCTTGATGCAAGCGGTGAGCAATGCTAATGCGATGAGAATTATTCTCGGTGAAGTAGTGGAGACACTTGATTATCATCCGAGGATACTTTTGCAATTTGCTTTGTTTTTTTCTTTTTTAACCATCATTGTGTACTAGTGATGCTATTAGATGAGGAATTGGGATTGCAGGTGAGAGGATAGTCTCAATGGGGTTCGGGTATAGGGTTATGTGATGCAAGCTGAGGAGGTTTTCAGGGCGAATCGATTAATCGAAGTGGGGAAAACGTGGGCACCGGGACCTCTTAACGAGGCAACGGATTAACGCGCCTCGTTACTAACCTTGTTTACTTCGACGCGCCGGCAATAAATCAACTTCCTTCCGTATACGAGGGTTTATAAACGATCATCCCGACGATAACTCGTACGGTGTACCTCACGTCTACGTAAAAGGATTGGTAATATTTTATACTTTTCACCGTCATCAATTCATCCTACCCTGTTTCGGAATATTCTTTGATTTTTTTTTTTTTTTATTCACTCGCACCGGTCTTGAGATTTGCGCCACTCGAGCGATAGACTAGGTATGGTGGGAAGGGGGTAAATAATGCAAAGTGTATTTAATGAAGATCATTGATAACAAGTTGAAGTCACGTTATATGGAGAGGTCCTTATCCCCTCACCATCTCAACAGCACGTGTTTCAATGGGATTGATGGTCACAAACTCATCAGCCCTCAGATGTCGCCAAGACATTTTATTGTCGGGATTAAAATCTAGAATGATGAATGACTTTATTATTGAATTTATGATGCCGGATGGTAATCCACCTGACAACTCGCCAAGAAAAATTACTGGGGATTAGATAAAACATTTGTTGAAGAGCTGCAACGAATTTCCATGAATGACAATGAATTTTATTTGTCATTCTATCAGGGCAAATTCATTACATCGAATTAACATAAGTTGAAGGGCTTTCTCTGTCGGTTTGAAAATCAATAGGGCCACTGTTTCATAGTTCATCCTCGTGGATCGGTGGAATTGTATTCTACTCCCACTGGCTTTCCCTCTATTCAGTGCCAGCTCCCTGAGAACCGATTGATTCGATTTGTGGGTGGTGTACCGGAAGTTATACGATTAAATCGCGATTCTCGGATTCCGTTCGTGCAAACTCTTGGCCAGCTGAATCGTCCTCTCGGGTTTACCGATATACTCCTACCCATTCTTCTCATTCGTCTCCACCTTCGAGACCTTTTCTACTAGCCACCTTTTGTAGAAATATCCCGGCTGAATACCGATGTACATGAATGCGCATTCATTCTCATTTTTCTCAGATTGGCCTGATTTTTCACTTCAATTGGCTCTTAATGAATTCAACAAATGAAACAAATTTGTATTTATCATGATCCTCTCGTCGTTGCACATTGAATTCTCATTCAATGGAATCAGTCGATCGATTTTACTCCAGACAGAACGGAAAAGCATTCCACCGACTCGCGAAATAGCGAGTGTATGGAGCCGAGGAACGGAAGTCGTAACGGAGACTTGATTTTCGTTCTTCGCCTTTTTATGACCAAGTAACGGTCTGATCGACCCTCTGACTCGCATTGGGTTTTGGATTTCTCTCCTCTGAAAGCCATTTCGATCTTACCTACCTTTTTTTCTCTCTCTCTCTCTCTCTCTCAAAGAGTCACTCGTTCGATGAAGGAGGTAGGGCAGGAGGGGGTGGAGATGAGATGGAGGATGTGAGGTTAGTTCTTGGAATCACAAGAGTCTGAGCATCAGACGACGCCCGAGGAATCTACGACCTCAGAGGGTGGAGGAGGTGGAGGAGGTGGAGGAGGGCCCCCGTAATGCCAGAGCACCGACGATTGATTTACGTTGCTCGTTACGCGGTCCACCGCTCCGAAGAGAGAAAAATAAATTGATAGAGGACCCTCAGTCAAAAGGATGAGGATGAAAAAGAAAAGAAAAAAAAAACAGCGAGAAGCCAGAAGCAGTGAAAGTTTGGGTAAGAGGTATAATACGGCCCGAGATATCATCTCAAATAGGATTATTAGAGCTGATGAGAAATGCAAATTACCCGACACTTCTTCTTCTTTTTTTTTTTTTTTAAACTTCATTCTCCCTTAAATTTCCTTTGTTCCCGTTAAATTATATGAACGACTCAGCGTTTGCTGTTGCGTTTTATAATGAAATTTAATCACCCCATTGGCAATCTTCAAGCTGATAAAGTCATTACGAGAAATAAAAAAAAAATCTTAGTCTTCTCAGGATTATCGGAGGAATGAGGAATATCGAGAGGACGATTTGCCACGCGATGCCATCGAAAATTGCAGGGAACCGAGGACCTCCGCGTTAGTCGCTATTACGACCATTTCTCTCTGTCATACTACCACCGCCTTTCGACTTCTCCTCCTCTAGGTTCACCCGGTGTTTTCCCCCCTTCGTTCATCACTGCTCCATTTCTTTCTCCTGGCTTTTTTTTTTTCTTCTCTCAACTTGCCTTCCCCCCTTTGCGTTATGTGACGCAACGCCTTTCTCACATGAGTCGCCTTCTTTCGACCCTTTATTTCCAGTTTTTTTCTGCGCTATTTCTTTTTTTCACTCTCATTTTTATTATTATTATTTTCAAAAGACCCGAGATCTCACCCTTGAGTCCCCCAGCAAGTGGGCCGGCGTGTTTCCTCTACCGGCTTCTTGTCCACCAATAGGAAACACTCATGCATTACAAGTAAGGCGTGTTCCCCCCGGTTGTGTATACAACTTCCGCTTTTTACGGACGGATGATTCATCCCCACCCCTAGGCCAATTTCCACTCAATTCGGTTGGAATATTCCCTTCTGCGAATGGCACTTTGAATGTTCTTCCGCTCGTACGTTCCCCTACCAATGAATTTTTTCTTCTTCTTCTTCTTCTCTCATAATCTCGATGAGATGCCTCCAAGGCTTGTGATAGTGTCATCGTGGCCCTTCCGGGTATAACCCCTGATTTACGTTCTAATATAGAAATTTCATAAAAGCACCCGACATCTCTGATGACGTGGTCTCCGTCTCGTTTTCACTCACACATTTTATTCGTCTTGTGTGTGTCCTCTGGTACTTCCGGTACGGAAGAACCGAGGCCAGACACCCCAGAAGGTGGTTATCCAGCGTTGGTATGGCCTCTAATGCACGGAGATAGCCAAATGTCCTCGGGATGAATTCAACCTTTTGCGGGTTGAGTTGAAAAATGCCCGGTTTATCGCGCATTCACCATCTACTCGGTGTATCCTTGTTCCTTTGTGTCTGGTGGATGGTGTCGGTGGGTTTGCGTTGGTAGAAACTGTCTTACAGGATTCACCATAACCCATTCAAGTACGACCATGAGGGATCCCCGATTTATATCTCTCGGTGAATAGTCGGGTTCTTGTGCACACGCGGTTCCTTACCAAATGAGTCACGGACCATTTCAAATTATTCAATTATTTCAACTGAAGTTTTAGTGCTCCTATATGGATATTGCTTCAATACGCGTACGAAGAAAATATGTCGATTCATTTAATGGAATTGAAAACTCGTTTTGGCGCACCGAGATGGAATGAAAGGTATGGGAATAATAATTGCAACAATGTTATTAGAACCCAGAGGTTCTTCTCCATCGTGGAGCAATGTTACTCTCACCTGGATGACGCCTACATTGTGCATATTATAAAGGAGATAAGTGGAAAAGAAAAGGAGGCGTGTTGAATGATAGACGAGAGACTCACATACCCGGCATTTCCACCTCTGTACATCCAACCGCTGGGATGCTTTAGTGCACACGCACGACAGCGCATGGTGGAGGTATCCACATCTCGATACAATATAAAATATCCTCAATCTGTATTCAGGGCACGAATTTCGCCCAGGCGGCATCGCCTAGCCGATAGAATACAAAATTTTCCGTATTCAGATGCTCGCAACGACAGAAATTGACTTTATTGAGGTTTATTGATCCGCAATATTGTGTGTTTCTATCCTCCCCCAACCTGCCTTCGAGTGTTGGTGGGCTTTAATATTATTTTTTTTCTCCTTTCTTCCCACTCTTTTTTTCGGTGCAACCGTATATCGGGACCAGAAGCCTCGCTAAAAAATATCAAAGAGCTTTCGTGGAATATCGACGAGTAAATGCGGGTAAAGGGAGAAAAAAAAAATAGTTAATCAATGTCGAAAAATATAATAACGAAATTCCAATGGGCAAAGTGGCCAATTTATGGACAATCGGTGGATTTCGCTGTGATTTAATTAATTGGATTTTTTAAATTGTCATTGCTGTATTGCTACAAGTTTGTGATAGTGAATGCTTGGTGTGGGGCCACCCGTTATATCAAGCGTTCGTGGCCAGTAAAACCGGGCACAAAGAAAACTGTCGAGCTCAGGACTTCGGGGAGGGATTCGAAGGAGCACAGGATCCCACTCGTCGGGACTGGTTTCAGTTCTCACAGACTCACTTTCTCCCCTTCCCTCCCTCTTTGCTCTTATCCTCTTGGTTCCCCTCGTCCAACGATCCTCCTCCCACAGCTCTCTCTTACTCCTCTTTTTCTTTTTTTTCTCCATCATTTCATCCTTGTCTTTTTCATCCTCTTGTACTACAATCTCCTGGGCCCCGTCTCCCTGACCGATGCACAATTTCTTTTTTTTTATAAGAACCCATACAATAAAATCAGAGGGATAAGAAGATTCGAGGGCAAGTGGTGGACTGAGGTTTTTGGGTAAGAGGGACAGCAGTGACAGTAAGAGAACAAGGAAGAGACAGCGGAAAATAAACGAAAAAATAAGCGGCCGTATCTCATAGCGCGAATCCGTTTCAAAGTCTCGGGGGAAAAAAAAACGGGTTGTTTTGCAGGGGGAGGGAGGGAGAGGATTTATTCTTCGTCGAGGAATTACCGTTGATCTTCGATAGTTTTCCTCGGAAAAAGCCTGAAAAGGAAAATGGAGATAAGGCATCCTAACGAAGAACCCTCTTCATCTCGGCAAAAAATTCGCGATAAAAAAAAAGGTGCATAACACTCACACCAGTATATCATCGATATCGACTACATTTCGGTGCACTGAACCAAAAAAAAAAAAAGAAGTTGCAGAAAAATCAGAAATACTTGATTCGCCGTAGGTCATTTTTCTATATCACCAGCGAATATTGCAAACGTGTGCGGCATTGGCATTTTTTTTCCTCTCTCGAACCTTCACAGATGAAAGATTCAAGTCGGTGAGACAGGGCCCCTCACACACTCCCAATGACGTCCGGTGTTCTTTTTTTCTTCCCCTCTTTTTGATTCTTTTTGGGGTTCGTTTCGGTGAAGAAAATTCAGAAGTGGAGGAAGAGGGCAGAGATGAGGGAACCCCTGTCGAAAAATATTCGGGCACGGCCGTTAAAGCAAATGGCCAGTGAACGTTGGGTCTCGTATAACGTCCCTCCTCTCCCTCGAAGACGAGCATTTGGCGCGATGAATATCGCTGTCCTGTCTCTTTCTCCCCCTCGAAAAGGCAACTCGTTAGTATCCACTGCTCCCTTCTCCCTTTTACTGCCTCCTCTTCGCTAATTCCAACGAAAATTCTTTTACCAAATCGGCAAAATGTATTTTTCCCCTACCGCCCCAACTTCTTACTAACTTGTTTTACGTTTTGATGCGTCATTTCTTTGCTGCATTATGTTTACTCAGTTAATGATTAAAAGTTTATGTAAACTTGATTGTGAAGTTAGTTTTGAGTTGGCCGATGAGGATGAAAATTCGTGGTTTATTTTAATGGAAATAGAGAAAGTAAGTGACAACTCGAGGGCAGAATGCTATCGTCAGCTCTCGTGATCACCCCACCGTCAGTTATTACCCACGGTGCAGTCACTACAAACGATTGCGGGTATAGTACCGAGACAGCTAATTATTTAGCCACGGCTGAACGCCGTACACCATCGATCACAATGTCTCCTTTCCCTCTCGGTGACTCTCGGTGCAGTAGTCACTCACGAATTACCTGAGGGAAAAAGCCCACGGACAGGATCCTTTCTCACACCATCTCCCCCCCCCCCCCCCCCCCCCCCCCCCCCCCCCCCTCCCATCCCTCTCATTAAACTCTCGGACGTTATAATTTCATTTCCAAGAAGCATTCTGATATAACGCTTTAATTTAGGACGAATTATGCGGGTAAAATTGTGCCGTTTATCACTGGCATTTATTGCATAACACGTGGAGGAAGAGCCCGCGGGACTTTAGCTGGCAGTAATACTTGTGATGGTTCTCGGGGATTGGTGCATGGCTATATAACTGCAACCCCCCCCCCACTGCTTAGGTGGATTGTGTACTGAGCGTAACCGAAGGCTCGTGCCCCGTGAAATTAAAATCAACCACCTCTAACTTTGCTATCTCTCGGTTACCACTACCTTCCACAGCACAATGACGATGATGGGAAAGGGGGGTGAGGGGAAGAGGGTGTCTACGCATCCACTCCTCTTTTTCCTCCTTTTTTTTTATTCATTTTACTATACCTGTTTTCCAATTCCCTCTGAGAGCACTCGTTTTCGCGGATTGTTGGACGGTGATGCGATTAAATGAGGGGAAAAAGTTATTGTTGGCATTTGAATCCTATGAAATTCTTATTTCGCGTCGTTATGCAGCCGATTTGCATTTTGAATGCAGCAATTGACGGTGAAGTAGAAATTTATTGAAATTGGTGGAAAAAGAATTGGTGGAAATGGGAATTGGGACGATTTGGGGATGATGGCATACGAAATTCCCCATCTGAGGGTCATTACACATGATGTGTGCTACAATCGTTGTACGTAATTTATATCTTTGGCTTTTATATCTTGCGTTTTACGCGTGATATTCAGTTTAACGTTCTACGTACGTGACGCTTCAACTCAAGCGGGGATTATGATCCTAGAGTATTATGGTCGTTCGATGATAGTCTTCAAAGGCACACAGAATTCTCTCGGTACTTACATATCAGATTATGGCGGTACGGTAAATACAGTGGGACATGGTTACTCTGTTTGACTAGACAAATCTATTCGCTCTTTATGTCACTCGTTTAATATTTTTCTCCTACTACATCTGCCTCTCGTCTCGCCCGCTCGAATGATTTTTAATCATGAAAATAAATTCACCCTGCGCATCATCATCAATTTTCACCCATTTATTATCCTCGTACCGCTTGGAATTAAATTTTCGTCCATTGTTTGGAGTTCGTTAGAGCACTTGACAGGATGCTTTTACATTTTATGATTTAGCAGCTGTACTGCTGTGCATTAACGCTTATACGTGAAGTAAGCATTGTGGAAGCCGTAAATGCGGAGGTCTTGTGAAACGGATCGCGAGAATTCATTAATCACCGCTATAAAATTCACTGGGAGTTGTTCATTGCCTCGTCACAAGTGGCAATTCAACAACTTCTGCACTTGCACAAACAATAGTCTTCGTCAATATGTGAATATCATCGGTGAGATCTTCACGAGACGTCATTTCGTGACGATGCACTCTCGAGCGTTATTATTTATAACGAACTAAACTTGCGAATCTATCTGCATTACTGTGTAGCAATCATCCTTCCGGGTCTTCTCGAGTTGAAAGGACGATGGTAGCCGTTAGACTCGTGGTTACAGCATCTTGGATACCCTAACGACTTTCTGATGAGCCAAACTCCCTCGTAATGGACCTTGTATCATCCCCCGATATCAACTGACCCGCCAGTATGCACTTGAATTTAATAACCCATATATTCACATTTATCTGAATTAACTCGCGACAACTCTCAATGAATCATCATCAGCGAGGATTGACTCGTGTCGAAATATTCGATAATTGATATTGATCGGGACGACGGTAACGAAATGAAATTTCATCTCTCGGCCTTGCAAATTATTAAACCGTTGACAATCGATGAATAAATGACGGGTGCATTCACATCGTTCCTTTCTGGATCAGCATTTAGAATAGATTTTGAAAGGAAGTGAGAGAAAGAGCGGTGATAATGATGCCGGAAAAAAAAAGCCCGCAGAACGGGGACTAAAAGAAGGTACCAGGGGGTGAGCAGTTGAACGTGTGCGTATGTTGTTCAGTTGAGTCGCTTGAATTATGAAACAACGTGCTTAATGACGCGCCGGATTCAGCCTGCCGTGAATTTTTCACGGCAAGCTGAAAGAGAAGAGAGGGATAAAGGAAGAAGAGCCAAGAGTTTTTAAACCCTTTCCCTCTGGATCTCATAATTGTGGTACATCATACCCTTCCCTTCAAACCCATCATGTATCACTTTATTTTTCTCCCTTTTCACACTCAACACCCCCCGCCCATTTCTCTTCTTCTACATCAGACGATCTTTGTTCAGCCATGATGAAGAGGATCGCTCCGGGTTCATAGCTAGATGCATTACAGCTTGTCACACATTTCCACGGATAAATGTTTTTGAATGGTGAAATAGAATGTGGAATGTTGATGGCACACTGGGCAAGTGGGGCAATTAAACTTTCCTCCTCATTTAGATATTGCTATCCATGGCTATCCACCAGTCAAATTGACATTTTCCTCCTTCCTCTTTCTCTCTCTCTCTCTCTCTCTCTCTCGTTTATGTTTTGCATTGTTGAATGAAGGCTTTCTCCGCTCTCTCACCCATGGCCTGGTCTGTTGATGTAGCTCAGCGTGTAGAATCCTCGCTCGAGTGGCTACGAGAGAGAAAACAACTTCGTACACTACACTCCCTTCCTCGAACCCTAGTCCTTGGCTTCTGAAATTAGAAAACTTTTTATGTACGCCAATTTTTAACCAGCCGGCGCTCTTCACCGGTAATTACTTTTTAAGCTTCTCTCCCGCACACCCAACACACTTCCCTCATGCTATCAGCCAGTGGGACACTCTCTTTTTTCATTCTTTCTCACTCTTACCCCTTTCTCTGATAGTCAAGTCTCGGGCTGTCTCGCTGATGGCTCTCTCCAGCATATTATATTCCAAGTGGTTGGCAGAATCTGTGGGCTGGCACGGGTAAAAGAGACAGAGACAATCCGGTCAGGTACAATTTAAAATTTGTATCTCCCTAAAGTCATCCCACGCGATAATGGACCCCAGCTCTCACACGACTCTTTAACTCTACCCGATTTCCCCTCCATTCCTTCTCTCCTCCCTTTCTCGTCCCTTTCTCGTTAATTCGCAATCTCTGCCATTAGATCGTGTCTTCGGGAGCTGCCTGATTACGTACCTCCACTCCGCTACTTCTCTTTTTTTTCTCTCCCACTCCGCGATACGTTCCCAATTTTTTTTTTTTTTCAAACCCTCTTTTACCGACCATTCGTTTTTGCAGATCTCCTTTAAAGAGAAAACTTTTCGGTCGGCAAATCTGAACAGTTTCGGTAATGGCAAGTACTCCTCGGTAATTCTTGCCATTCATTTAAACTTAGTTTAAATGCTTCTCTATAGCTTTTTGTTTTTCTCTTTTATTCCTCTTTTTTGGTGTGAAATCTACCCTAATGTTGGGGGCTCATTTATTCGCGTGCGTGGTGACGACCAAATGAAAATTGCTGATACAAGTAGTAGACCCTGACTAAAGTCAAACATTATTTTTCCCATTGGTTTTTGTAACGCCCATTCGACCGATCAGTGGCTCCACCTAACCATTACACGACCGGAAGAGGCCGGCCAGTCAGGCGTCCTCGTCGTCGACGGGATCAGTGGGCATATTTCCCAGGATGTTAATATAATTAATATAACAAATTATGTACTCTCGGTGCACCATGATTTCACCTAATTTTTGACTTTTCTCTGTTTCAGGTGAGTGATTACAACAAGTATTTATCAATTTAACGCTGCACCAGATTGGGTGAGTCAAATGAAAGAGAAAAAATCTTTTAAAATTGTTGAATTATAACGCGCTTGGATGCAAAGACGTTTGCATGAGAATTAGTTATAATTAAACGGCAAAGTCTACACCAACAAAACAAGCCCACCACTGGGGTATTATACGATATAGCTAGAGGGGGTTAGCTTGGACGGACGATAAGCAGATAATTCCACGCGAGCCCTCAGCTATAAATAAAAACTCATTTACCTCTACGTTCCGCTTCTTCCGCGAGAGCATCTGGCGTGGAGAGCAAAACGGTTACCAGCTTGGGTTATACCACGACTGACGTTCTGGGTATCCCACAAACCCCTCTCTACCTTGGTTCCCTATTCTTCGCCCACGCTACCACTTCACTTCCTTCTCTGTTTGCTTTTTCTTTTCTTCCTTTTTCTGTTTTTCCCAGTTGGTTTTTTTTTTCCTTTTCGACTCTTTTTATTCTTTACTTTTATTCGGCGAGCGCATTTCGCCCAAAAGACTGCTGCTCATGAGGCCGGAACCCTCGCGAGATGGAATTGCAGTACAAATTATAAGCCGAGGACCGGTCTGCTTCACGTAACGAGACGTTATATTCACTCGTAATCGCTGTGTGCACTCGCCCCCTCACCGAAAACCACCAGACTACTTTTTCTGGATAACGAACATATTTTTCTACCCACAAAAAAGTAACCCCTGGCATCTCCTGGAGAGGATATAAAAAAAAGAGGCATGGAGAGGTTGGAATACAGGAGTCAGTCCGTTGGTGGGTTGAAACTGGAATCCGCGATCGCAGGACGAGACAAGTTTATATCTTCTTAATTATGGCAGTGTGAGAGATATAGGCGAGTTAATGAGTGGAATGAAGTTTAACAGGATTAGTTATCTCGGGTGGTAGCTTAATCAGTTCAATGTGAAATTGATATTATCGTGAAATTTAGTAGTAAAACGTTAGGTTTTCCCTTCGTCGAGTTGGTTGGAGACAAATTATGGTTGTATACCTCGGGATGGGGAACAAAGTGACGAGATTTTGCCGACAAGATGACTACTTACTCAGAATGAATTCAGATGAAAAGACTCGTGTAGTTGGTAGAAGCTCCTGAAGGATCTTTGCCGAAACTTGTTGTTTGAGTGTCCTCGAGGGAAAAGTTCTTAAGCCCACTTTGCTCATGCGCGTGTAACTCCGTATAATGCCTCAACCATAAACCTTCGGCCCATTCTAATGACTATGTATATGTGAAAGAGTTGAGTAATCTTCACTTCCATCATGAATATCAAGAGTTCCAAGTGGAGTAGAGAATGGTGAAATTTGAATAACTCGCTATTTTTCACCTGCGACTCTTTCCCTATTTTTACCGCATTACTCGCCCTTTTCTCTCATCACTTTTGCAGAGAAACCTCCGCTGGGAGTTTCAGACTGAAGATACTCGATAAATTGTTGAAATCCCTGGATGTAGACGCCTACGCTCTAGTGGATACTCTTTCCATCTTGCTTTTAGCTTGGAGGAAACGTGCTGAATTGCAATAAGTATTCGTGAAAATGCTTGGTAAGGCACGTCACAAGCCAAAAGAAAACCTCAAAAATCTAACAATCCTCGTCCCGAATATTCAACTCACATAGTGCACATCGAGGTGAAAAACCCAGGAGATACATCATTCTCTGATGCAACAATAAACCCCAGAAAAACTCATTTTGATGAATCATTTGACTCATCCATCGTACCATGAGAAATAGCCACCGCACATCATGACATAATTATTTAGCATAAGCCATAATGATCCTGTCAATCGTCGAGTCTCGACGCTTTCTCATCAATTCACGTGGCTATGAAACAGCACTTCGTTCAATCGTAATCTTCCCCAGCTTCTTTTCACTGCTTTTCACCATTCATTTCCACCCCTTGGTAATCACCTAGACGTACATAGCGCCATTCTTCTCGTCTAATAAATATTCAACTCGGATGGCATGTAAGAATCAACCTCATTGCAATGCTTATTATGTGTTATGAGAATCATGGTAGACGTGTTATCCACGGACATCAGTGTGCGCTTTCGTTGGCATCTCTCATTGAATGTGCCATTGTCCGAGATACGACAACGAAATGCCAAAGAAAGGACAACTCAGCGGAGAGAAAGCAAACTTTGAGAAAACGCGTCAGAACGATTTGCTTCTGCCGCACGTTTCAACCAAAAACTTTTGCCTTCCCCTCTGGCTCATCCCCTAGTGCACCAGTCCTTTGTTCCTCAGGCGAAATACCTCCAGCCCACACTGATCGCATTACCTTTGCCCATTCCCTCAGTTTGTTTAACCCCACTTCCATCTTCATTCAACATATACAAACCCTCTCCCCCCCCCCCTTCCGCCCTTCAAATCCCACCAAGAAATCTCTCGTTTTTACGGCCAAGCGAATCTTTTACCAAAGATTCTTCACTATTTATTCTGCCAACTTTTTATGGGGAAATCTGTTGGCTGGGGTGGAGAATACTGTGTTGTCAGATTTGTAAACATCAGTCGGGGTGCTGAATTCAAATAGTCATTCATAACCAGTTTCGGCTAACATCCCAACTTTACCAGTAATTTTGAATAGTTATGGGGCTGTTACAACTTGTAAATAAGGTTTTCCCAGTATGAGTTTATTGTGAATTGTGCACAATGCTGTTGCGCATCAGTGAATCATCGGTTGATTATAGAAAATTCCGACAAATAAGAGATAAATATACAGTACATTGTCAGGACTGATAACGAGGATGGAAATAACGAAGGGCTGGGGTTCGAGAGGTGTAAGTCAAACGGATGGTACTTTTACGAGACTCGAGAGGAGAAGATAGCGCCCAAGGGCGCGCTCTGCTGTGCAGACCAATTGGAATATGTCGAGGGGCCATTAAGGGATATTCAGACTGGATTTTTTCGTTGCGACAGATCGCCCCGGGATCTACCTCGCCTAGGATTCACTCGATCTCTGCTCGCAGTTTTTATTTATTTTTTCTCTCTCCCTCTCTCTCTCTCGCTTTTTCCCTTTTCCATTTTTTTTTTGCTCTTTTCTTATTGTCTCTTCATTCTGTGAGATCTGTCCTCCCGCACATCGATCCATCTGCTCAATCGATCTGACGATCGATATCCGGGTGATATTTTTCCATTCTTCGTCAAAGGGAAAACGAAGGGCTTTCGAAGCGATAACTGCTAACTCGATAGCTGTTCCCTCGGTGCGTCTAACAATGTTCCTATCGATTCTCAACAGCTACGGATGCATCTCTCGTTTCTCATCCGCGTGTGTATACAGAGATCTTTTGTGTGAAAATCCCCCTCGCGCTTTCACCCGCGCATTGTCTGTCATTATCGTTGTCGTTGCTGCATACAATGTCTGGGGTAATTGGCATTATCGGTGATCACGCTTCCGATTTATCTTCGTCCTCTCAAGTATGCTTATTAGTTGGAATGAGAGCTTTTAGTGATGGATAAGCTCAACACTGCTTTGAGGGCTTACGATTTCCGTGCTATTTGAAAGCAGTTACCTTTGAATGTCAAATTCATAAGCCAACACCTGATGGAATATTCTAATCTGAGGACATCTTTGGAATAATCAAGAATCCCGCAAACACAAGAGCCTAGCATTAGCCTATGACTTTTGGTGGAATAATTGTTGGAGGTGGAGTGGAAAAAAAAAATGGAGGAACAAAGGGGATGAGAATTCGATGCTCAAACATTTGATGCTCTCCTCGAATCTCTGATGCTCGGCCCTCTGGAAATTTCATTTCGCCTGCTTACACAGTACCTCGAACGAAGAGTTTACCGTTAGCGGGTTGGTGGAGGGCCGCCATTGGAGTTTTCTTGGTGACCCAAAAGGAACTAGAAGAAGAGAGAAAGCACCGGGTCGAAGTCACGTAAGGAGCGTTATTAAAAACGTCGGTAGGTTGGGTACGTAGTTTTCGGAGACCAATATGCCAGTCTGTTTGCTCATGACTAACAGAGACAGCCGACTATTTTAGCCTTGTCGTGTGTGTTCCTCTTTGTTCGTTGGTTCAATGCGTGTGTGGGTTGTGTGTATTCATGGGATATCCCCAGTGTTGGCTTGCTCTCTAATTCACTCCCTCTGATGTGGGTAATCTCGAATCTCCAGTCGCCCCCTACGTTATTGTCGGCCCTTCCAATACTGTCACATCAAGACGTTATAGCCTCGAATAATTTCTCGGTTATTCGGTCATAAAATTTTTTTCCATTCCGTTCTTAATGGGGATATAAAGTGAATTAAGCCCGTGGTGAACAAGAAATCCATCTTGCCTTCTTCTTCATCCTCTTCTTCTTTTTCATTTTTCTTCCTTTTTTTTTTGTCAATCCAGCGGCTTTCAATGAGGTATACTGTATCGAGGGAGCTGTTCCACTTTGTCGTGACACTCGCATTCAGTTTGGGAAAAGGGACAAACAAAAAAGTTGGGGAAAAAGATTGGAGAAGGAGGGTGTAGAGAAGTCGAGGGTGCTCAGTGAGTAAATGATGGTCGATTAAAGCGTTCCCGGGTGACCAAGCGCCTGGATTGACAAATTACCCGGACAATCTCCCAGTTTCTCTTGCCACCCTTCTCCCACTTCGATTTAAATCTCGCACCAGGGAGCAAAGAAAATTCTATCCAAAGTACCAATCCGGATGTTTAATTACCGCTGATCGTGCCAACTTTGTCCACTGAATTTTCCATCTTTCATAGAACCATTGTAACACGAGCTAAATAATCAGGTGCAGTTGAAAATAATGGAAAATTGTGGAAACAACTCAAAACAGATTATATACAACGAGTTGTGGGGATGGGGTTGGAGGTAAATCACCATCACCACCGCCATCATCCGGGCTAGAGCTAGGCTATTTACAGAGCGATATTTCCAATCTGGATTATTAAAGTTCGCTGACCCAATCATAGCCTGTTCATGTAGTTTGGCTTGAGCTGCCCCTCGTCCTTCATCCAACTCGTATTCATTATCAAATATTTGAGCTTTAAATGAGAAATATGCACACGTGTGGGTATTTTAATTGACGGCTTGAATTTAACAGCATCAAAATGGTTTCGATGTAATAACGAAAATTCACGAATGAAATATTCTCGGCCATTTCCTCACTTTCTCCTTAAACTTGAATATCCTTTGATGTTTTATCTTTGGAGTGAGTGTCTAACAAAGAGACAAACTCGGGTGAGCTTGTTTGTTTCGTGTCCACAAGGAGGGAAGAGTTGGCTCTGGTAAAATTTTCATTTGCACTCAGCTTGGGTGCCAGCCGCACCGTTTACTATTGAGAAGAAAAGTCCAGAGGGGTTTTGTTGATCGAATGCGAGAGGAATAAGAAACGAGTGGTGCCTTTGGTGTGCTCTTCAGTCTTTTGGCCTTATGCTTCAATCGGCAATGCCGCTTCTACTGTAAAATCGTGCAGAGCTTGCCAACAAACTGGTCTACAGTCGGGTAAAGAGTGTCATGAGGATTTAACCTTGCCTCATCAATGAGAAACTGCAATACTCACGAGGGCTAAAGAGAAATTCCCGGTTTATCCTCGAATATTTTTCCTCCCATATTTGCAGAATGTGAAAATCGAATTTTTACTCAACTACCGCGCGCTCCCTTCGTGTTTACTCCCAGCAACTTGCAAATCTCTCAGTGAAAATAGTTCATATAAAAATCATATACATACAACGGTGATAAATTTTCATTCGAAAGTGGTGTCAGGGTAGACTGCCGTCAAACAGGAGAGGTGAAAAGCCCCTGAGCCAAGCGACGCAACCCTCAACTTTTTCCAACTGCCGTAACTTTGTTATTTACGTATGGCACACCGTGAAATAGAATTCTCACTGGTGATGCGTTTTTCTCCATTTTCACCATCGGTTTCCCATTACAAATTACAACTTTTGTGAGTTAGTAATGAATACAATGGACACAATAAAGGATGAGTAATGTTTTTCGTGGTGTAGCGATTAGATTTGAAGCTGAGAGACAACCGAGGGAAGGGCATAACATGTGGTCTCGGGTAATATAGAGGATGGAATAACCGTTGTCGCAACGACCAACTTGAAACTTGTCCCTCGTGTGTATGAACAAACTAAGCTCACTCGACACACCCTTGGTAAGGACGTTGATGCCGTTATTATTATTCGCTTATCGTAACAGTTATGTGGACGTTACTGATGCCGTTGGGTTTACGTTAGATCGTTGTTGGTGTATTGTTTGGAGTTTGCGCACACGACGAGATGTGTCTACATGCTTCGAGGCGAGAAGAGACTTAATATATTGGCTTATCCATGAGGTAGACACGTACGCCTTCCAGTTTCGTGCGGTACTATCGTTGAATCTTGTCTGAAGGATGAGACCTAGTATTGTAGGTGTGAGGATAATGCAGTTAATGCACAACAGGCGCCGTCGCCGACGCAGCCAAACGCTACAATGAATTCATAGGAATTTCTATGGATGCGTGTATGGAAGAGCTTCGAAATTAATTCCTCTCCCTCGCACTTCCACTGGGTACAATTGATTTAATTTTCCAATGGAGTGTATTACATTCAGCATTACTCATATACCCCTCTGTATACTAATGATGCGCTAATTGAATGGAGATGGTGGCAGCAGGGGTTTCTATTCCCGTTAATCAAATAGTCCTTCATGACTTACTAACTCAGTGGAGTTGATGGAGTCAGGGATATACATCCTAATCATCGACAAATTCGGCTATTGCACTCTCATCAAATATCTGTTCAACTGCCATGATCAGCTAATCCTTCTTTTCACGACGTACTGCTCTGATGGAGGCATTTTTCAAGTTTCAATGGTGGTTGTAATGAGTGGTGTGGTGGACTATTGCTCATTAGAGATTCTGGAATGGTATACCGATGGGAAAATGAAGATTCGAATCTATTACCGTAAAATTTTCACTCAGAGTCTTATACATGCACTCGTAAAATTCAAGCCCAATCTCCCACTCTCTCTCTGGTTTAAGTTTGTGCCGACTTTGGTGCTGAATCCTTCGCACTTCTCGGTACCTCAAACCACTGGTTTGTCCGCCTCTCGTACGCCTTGCCGTTACCAACCACCCTCGACAATAATGAAATCCATAAATCCGTGAGAACGCAAGGCGGCGCAATGACGGCGGCTGCACGACGTCTTCAAGTTCCTCCGTGGATGCCAGGGTGGGGGGCATGTAAAGGTCTGACGCAACTTCTCCTCTTTCCACTTGGTCGCATCGCTCCCTAATCCAACCGCCTCATACTTTTACTTCTTATACCATTCAAACTTCTCTAACATCATCCAGTTGTAATATACTATCCTCTTGCGATGCTTTCAGTACTTCTAACGTTACTTTTTCATTCGATTCGTGAGATACCGCTTAGGTATTAGATCCCTCGGCTCTTTCCATTTATCCATTTCGGCTCAGTGAATACACGAATTAGCCTCCAGGAGATGGAGTAGATGGAATAGATCAATCGGTGTACCAGATATCACGAATAAACAAACCGCAACACTGAGTTTGATTTCTCGTTATCTAAATTCCGCTTTCTAATTTAAAATGAATAAATTAAGAAAATTCGAATTTTCGGTACTTGCCCCCTGATTGAGCGAGAGGGAAATATAGTCTTTTAAAGGAATAAAATAGTTGTTTATTTAACCGTTCGTGCGCGGCCCCGCGACTTGTAGATCTAGTAAAATGAAAAAAAAAAACAAGAACGAGTGAAAACATTGCCATTATTTAAATTCTCGTGTCGCCCATTTGCACATATTCCGTGTGGGATAACCTACAACCTTCCGACAAGTCACTGAAGGGTACAGAATGCCGCGTTAAAATAAACGTACAACGAAATTATCTCGTGATACTTATTATTATTCCACCAAAATTGCGGGTATGATGTAGTGCACATTTTATGCACAGTCGTGAAAGGAAAATGAAGAGGAGAACATTACCCACAGCCATTTCACGAGAACAATGGGATGTTTGCAAATGATTTGTGGTGACAATTTTCTTATTAAAATAGTTTTCATTGCTTCTAACGATCGGATGACAGTTTGTCGCATTCTTTCGATATTCTCTGCCAATGGAAAATAGAGTGAGTTCGCAGGAGAATCATGAAAATAGTGACAACTCGTGGTGGAACGAGCAATATAAGCCCAATGTGGATTGTAACAGTAACACGTAACATATACTGCGGGTTGGGTGTGTTATATATCCCCAACAATGAGGCATTGACCTCTTTCTCTTGGGCGCTCTCTTGCGAAACGGGGAAACTGGCGTATCCGACGGGTAATTACCTGCCACACCGATATATATCATAAATTTTGTACGAAATTTCGCTCGACGGCCCTTTAGCTTTTCTCTCTCACTGGCGTTGTTATAGCTATGTGCAGTGGCTCTGGCCCTAGCACAACCCCTGGCAATGGACGTTAACGGAGCGAAGTCCCCTTGAGAGTAGCTCGAGTATTCCTGGCATAATTATCGGTGACTGGTTGAATCACGTATGCATCAACGAGCGCTGCATGGACAATTCAATTTGAGTGGATTTCCCGGCAATCTATATATTCACTCGACTTTTTTCTCTCTCTCTCCTATCATGCCCTAAAAAATTCACCCACTCCTTCGTTGATCACCTGCATGTCTCGTTACCATTCACCCAAATGCTAATGACTGGAGATTTTATTTTCTTCACCGGTAAAAACGTCACACTCCAGCTCAGTGTCCTTCGTTTGATCATTAATTTTCACGTGACTACCGTGTCGTTAATGAATGGAACAGGTTGGGCTGCTTTAATACCAGCAAGGGTGAACATACGAGAGAAAGGGGCCCTCTCTCCATAGCAGTGTCATCGCACGCGTGCCGCAGCGATGCATCACAGAATGACGGGAATCGCGGCGTAACGTTTTCCCCGCTCACAAATCACTATTCTCTCTCTCTCTTTCTCTCTTCATCCCTTTCCACTCCCTACAACCCCAACCCGTCTTCCGCATTGTACACTCGCTTGGCCAGCATGCCGCACACCTCCACCGTACTTTTCGTCAAAATCAACTCATCGCTAATGCAACCTTCCCAAATTGCCAATTAGTCTTTTTCAGATTGATTGTCCTCATCTTGAAAATGACACTTGTATTTTATGGCTGGTCATCCGGTGACCCAGTGGTCAATAGGATCGATACAACCGTTGATGAAGAAAATCAATCATTTATGTACCATTAATTCGGTACTCAACGCTAAATTACGGGAAGAAATTGAATCGAGCAAAAATTCAATGCGTCATGCGGCAGGAATGTTCCGTGTTTTGAAACCCGCGTGACCAACATTCATATCGCAAATCAACAAAAGAGAAAAATAAACAGCTGTCCCTGTTTTCACCACTCTAACTTCTTCATTCCATTCGTATTTTAACCCCTCGTACTTGCGTTGTCCTGCTTATGAGGCATCACTAGCGGCCCAAACAAAAAACTGGAAAGAATTGTGATCCGGGCGCACCCAGGTACTGCCATTTCACCGTGGAATGACAACCAAGAGGAACGACGAATGAAAAGAGAGAATTGGAAAAAAAAGAGAGAAAAAAAAAAGAACGGACTGGCTCATACAAGTCTCGAGCTAGTAGGAAGTCGTAGCAGTGGCGACACGCGATATGTCGTGAGGTAACTTGGGGCGGTTGCGTTTTATCCGTATAATTCGGAAGCGCTAGTGTTTACAAATCCTTGTGACCAAAAAAAAAAAAGAAAAAACAACTCGATTCCGCGCTATTCTCAGTACTAAGTACAATTAACAATTAAGTGGAGTACACGAAATTACGGGAGGAAGTAATAAACAGGACGAAATTGGTCCCTGTGGAGGGCGAACTGCAAAACTTTAACTGCAGCTTTTTTTTTTCGCTTTCCTTCACCCTCTCTGTTTATCGCTGAGAGACGATAACAGAGTGGGGTATGGATGTGTGGTCATTAAAATTGTTTTCACATTGGTTACTGTGGCAGAGTTGGTGACCTCTTGACGCACTAGTCGGGGGTTAACTGTGAACCGCTGAAGACGACACACACAATGCGGCCCGTTGGCCTTTTTCGCGTTCGCGGTTTCAGCCAGTCACACGTACACAGTGAAAATACGTCGAGAATTTCTGGGTTACAACCTCGACGAGGAGTGACAGATGACGGTGGCGAGTGCGGCTTCAACCCCCTGTCGCACCCCCACAACCCCTGGTGTAACTTCAATCCAGTGGGTTTTACCGTTCGTATTCGGGGGCTTCGTGAGTGCTTTGCTTGCTCGAGGCTCGGGGATGATGCATTTTTCAAGAGCCAGCCATGGATATACCGAGTTGTGGTATTCCATATTGCCACGCAGCATCAAGAAATGATAATAGAAATGAATAAACACTTCTCACTCGGTAGTAGCTAAATTTGTGGACTCTTTAATCGATATAAAATAGTCAACTCGGTGTATTTGTACTGGAATGTGGTAGGTAAAACGTGAGTCTCCTGTGCTATGACCTCGCTGAGGCTAATGCTAATGGCTTATATCGTTCGACCTGGCTAACTGGGCCTTGCCTTTACCCCATGACCACCAGAATGGATAGAGAGATCATGTGGACCAGAGAGAGGTCGTGTCGATGCGGTATTGGCTCTAGCTCCATTCTCAACGACCTGGAGAGAAGAGGCGAGACGCGTTATCAGAGGTATCCGGTATTGGCAGACCATTTCCCGACAAATAATTGGAAATGCAAACTGAACGGTGTGCCCTCTGATAGTTCGATAATTGAGTCTCTTATCGGTTCACAAATGTTTGGTCTTATTCCGTTTGCTCGTGACTTCTAGGGGGTGGACCGTCTCCATTTTACTCACCATTTTTTCAGGATAAATTATTATTCACGCATCTTCAAGTCTAATTGCTCAATTGACCGGGGGTCATGAGCCATGCGATTTTTTTTTCAGATTCAAGTTGTTTCGGGTTGTTTTTTTTTTTCGTTTTGCATTTTTCTCTCGTGATTCACTGAGCTTTCGATGTTTATCTATGTTGATTGTTGGAAAATACATCGTTACAGAGGGTATACATGGTAATGCTCATGGAATGTCATGGAGATTGGCGTGACGCCAATTATCCGAAGGGTCGAACCAGTCTGTTTTGGTCGTGGGTGTTCGCTCGCGCGAGAATCGAATTTAACTATGGAGAAGGACGAGCTAAATTAGGACAAGGTATTGCCGAATGAGCAACAATTTTTGGATAATTTTATTGATCAATTAACGTTTTCTTGTGCATTCGCTCAACAACAAATACAATAAAATATTTGAACTGCGCTTGCATAAATATTCACAGGGTCGAGCACCAAAGTCGATTGATTCTCCTCCCCTCTCGCAATCCCCCCCACCCCCGACACTTTCGTAAATTAGCAAAATGCGTGGATGGCATACGATTAAATCGTTTCCATGAAATTGTGTTTGGATTTTAAACGGCTCAACGGGCAACATTTCCACAGGCTTGAAACTCATCGAAATTACGTTTGTCCTTTTATTGGTCAATTTTGTGGATGGAGAGGAGTCACAATGCGTGACCATGCACTCTACAATTCGATTCTCGTGAAAACAGATTCAACTCGCAATTATATAAACGCCAAAGTACTCATTTATTCATACCTTCTGTTTAACCGAACCAACATGTGAGCAGTATAATTGAAAATATTTCATCCACATCTGCAAATAGAAAATTCAAGAAATTATTTGAATAACGAAGGAAAATTAATAAACGTCTGCCGTCGGAAAAAATAAATGAATTATCATGTGGTATTATTGTTGCCATTAATTACACAAAAGAATTTCGAGTTGAAACAAATCATAACGGAATGTTAAAAAAAAAATAACAAACGCATTCACGGTGGCAGTTCTCATTCATTCTGTTACTCGGTAAATTTTCACCTACCGTTACTGTGCTTTTACAATTACTCACCTATGTTAATTACGCGGCTTTAACCCATCCGCCTGACTCAGTACTCACGCATCACCCTGAAGCATCTCCCTCATCTCATCTCCCTCTCACATACCCTCTATTCTACACGTTGTTCACCATTGGTGACATTCGCGCATTTTCCCGTGCCTCGTCCACCGATTCGTACTCCTCGTTTTGTCATTACCACGTTTAACCGAGCGCACTATACTATATCTCCAAACATATATATCTCTCATGTCCTCCAGCTTCAATGTTATCTCATACGTACTGCATCGATCAGTTTCATATCAGATTTGCGGTATAAATTGCTAAAGCAAATATACCAACGAAAATAAGTATGTGTGCAGATTGTTTTGCGTCCAATAACGAAAAAAAAAATAGGAATAAAATCCACTGAATGGCCGGTGATTTGATGCGATTACATATCTCTTCATAATCGTCGGGACTTATTATTCAAATTGGATTTATTCAAAATGAGGCCTTCGCTTTCCCCTCGAATTATCAATAGTTTCCCACAGCATCGTGAAATTATACCTGAGATTGCCGACTTAATCCCATCAGATTACATCACTCACTGTTCCAGAAGTGAATGCATCAATTAAACAATCGAGTCTGAATCAATGCAAATTGATCCGTGGATTCATGACATCAGCGGATACGCCTACACCTCCGAGTATGACTACTTGCGTAATTATACGAGTTTTTCCGTCTATTATTTGGCTCTCTGTGTATGTAGTAAACGCCGAATACAATGGGCTAGAGCAACTGATAACGGAGAAAATGCCAGGGACGATGCGTTTGAGATAATAGTGGTATCGTCGAGGGACATTCGATGATTGATTACCCTGCCACTATGCGGAACAGAACGGAACAGTACAACACGCCCACAAGTCACTTGGTCTTGAAGTCGTCATGGCTGACGTCAGCTAATTCATCCCGAGTGTCTCCGACAAATTGGACAATTTTACGACTTGTGCGTGGAGTGACATTTGAAATTGTCGTACATCATTTCATGTTGATTTCACACCGAAAATTTATGCATCCGCACAGAGGAAACTCAGGGAATTGAACATGGCCCGCCTCGGGGGAGAAAAAAGGGGGATCTAGAGTTGGTTTGAATTTTCCACCTGACGAGATATATTAGGGCACAAAGTGCTTAATACGCCGGCATTTGCCAACGACGCTCAAGACGATTTTCATTCCCCTCTCTTTTTTTTTTGGCATTACGAGACTGCCAAGTTACAAAAGCGGATGCCTCGGATGTTTCTCGGTGGGAGTGTAAGAAGTTGGTAGGGTAGAGCTGGGGGATGAGCACGGTAAAGAAGATGGCTAAGCAAAATGCGAGATCTCACTGTAGCCAAGGTATACGGAATCCCGGGGTTACCTTAATTACAACGACCCCCTTCTGCTCCATTAATAAGCGGACTAAATAAACTGCCGTCATATAAATACTTGGATTTTACCGGCGCAACACCATCTCTTCGTCTCGTGCAGTCATTACACAGCCCCTTGTCCTTTATCCTTTACTTCTGCTTTCTCCCACTCAGCTGGACCTCTGGTGTGTGGGGTATTTCCCCAGCCAAAGTCCTATAATTAAATTTGCCCCGTGCCACGCGAGTTTGGCTCCTACGTTCATTTAATCGGACACCACCGTTAACGTAATTAAAAGCACATCTCTTTTGGAATTCATCCCTCGGAAATTTTCGCCCTTTTCGATCCTAACGAAGTCAAGTTTGTCGTGAAAGATTAGCTATTTGATTATTCCCACTGGTAAAAATTCATCCTCACAACTCTGCAACTCCAACAATCTCACTGGCCTCTCATTCACTCCGCTTACTTTCCCCGTTTGTTATCTGGAGAACTCTCTCTCCGGCCATTTCAAGTCCGCACTCGGCTAATTGCGACACTCCAGCTCCACCCTATTGTTTCACGATAATAAAGTTGCGTTGACGAGACCAATGACGATGGGATGTTACTTGGTTTACTCGTAGTTTCACTCGTTTCTTCATCTCTCTGTGAGCTCACCCTAGGGTGACTACAGTGAGATCAACTGCCTTGATTTTACTCTCCCTTTTAAATTCTCGTTCTCGGTGGATTTACCTTTTTTCTTTTTCATCTCTATTTCGTCTGAGTCGATGATAAAAGAGTTAAAATTCAGCATTCTGACAGGGGAGTTGGGCAATGGGAGGAAAAATAGGGACACAGCTGGGCTGAGTCGAGACACTCGAGGGAGATCCAACATGGAGACAGTTAGTCGTGGTTGTCGCCTTCTGCGAAAGCCCCTCACCACCCATCCACCATCTATCTCGCAATTGGAGAAGTGTCGAGCCAGCACTTCCCCGGGATACCTTGTATTAAATATTAAGAAATGCTGCTCTTCGTTTTATCACGGAAGATATCAAGCTTAGACGTGAAGTCAAGGGTGCTTCGTCGACTGAGATCTGCTCGACTCGGCAAAATGTCCGAAGGAGAGAGCTTTAACATTCAGACGAAAAATAAAAGACCAATTGTCGTTGGAAAATTTATTTCTCGACTCTCGTTGAGCACGTCCATTCAAATCAACTCAATTTACCAATCATCAAATTTAAATGCACCAACAATTGACAAATTATGGTGAATATTCCTCATTTGCAGAAATTTTATCAAGTCTGTCTGTAAAAGTGTAAAAGTGTCTGCAGTAGCAGGGGATATCCGGTGAAAAAGTGAAATAAAAAGAAAAAAAGCCCGTAGAGTACAGGGGCTGATACTCTGGACGAGAGACACTCTTGTGAGATTGAACCCGAATTCAATAGAGAATGAATAAAATATAAACTGGTGCACCTTACCCACAAGTAAGCCCAGACTGAAAGGTTAAGGGTTTTCCTTGTAAATAAATAAACGGAAAGAGAAAAAGTTGAGCTGTCGTATTTCACTTTTTCCATTCCCCTGTTGATTCTCCCTCTGTACTTTCACCCCGTGATTTCGGAATGGTAAACTTTTTTTTTTCTTTCCAACGCGGTGAAATTAATTTGTGGGGCTTCTTATTGGATAAAAGTCGAGACAGGGCACGTTACATTTACATCATCGGCGATGTATATTAACTGGATTAGAGTTTGGTCGTTGGATGGAGGAAGATGTGGTAAATTGAAGTGAATGAGGGAGGAAGATTGGTGAATTTAACAGACAACGACTCATAGCTCATTAGAGTGGTGGGTCACGGGGCTGACGTCCGCGAGTACAAAATTAGTAGATGTCGAAGTATCCGGACATTTATAAAGAAACCACCGGATGAGCTGTCGGTTTGGAGGAAGTGCAGAGGGTGTGGGAGGGTGCGGGAGGGTGCGGGGGGGATGAATTCAGTGAGGAAGAAAAACGATCGATGCCGTTGAGGGTTGGCTGTGAGAAAAGCCAAGTCTCGGAGCGTTAATTGTCGGCTTGATCTGTGTGAAGTAGCGTCACAAATAATTGGGCGGCAGAAATCGAAAGGAAGAAGGATGGAGAGATTGAGAGATAGAGAGAGAGAAAAAGATGGTAGATTGAATCGAAGCAGTAGGTGTACTGGGTACCTCGGGGGAAATTACACTCAAATACGAGAAATTGAGAAAAACGCTGGGCTGTATCGTTGAATGGCAGCTGCTTGTATTTATCATTGCCTCGGTGCGGCCAATTTAGCTGAATGTACAGGTTTTCAGGGGTCAATTATTTGGACAATAAACCTACGGATTGAAGTATTCTTTAGCCAATGAGTTTATATTATGCAGCATAATGCCAAACGCTATATCCGCAACAATATTTCGCGTGCATTGCGTCGCTGAGCCACAACTAACCGCCTTGTTAGGAAGTTACTCTCTCCGGGATCCTCCTAAACGTTCACTTTCTGTTCCGCCTCTTGCTATTCCCTCCCCCCATCCTTCACAATTGCCATCTTTCTCTATTCTACCTACAACTTATGCTTCTGTTGGTTAGATACCCCACCAAAACTCCGTCTTTCCTTCATCTATTATGCTCCAGCCAAGGGTACACTCTACAATTGTAAATCATATAACTTGAGAATCCCCTCATTCCCCATGAGTTTCGAAGGAGACACCTTCAAGATCCCATGGAAACTTAGTCCTCCGTTTGGCCCACCGAAAGACTCCACCAATAGTCTACCATCACAGCTGAATCATAACATCCCTCGTAATTATAATTGAATGTGTAACAAACTTTTGGCTAGATTAGGGCAAATTCTCTTAGTCGGGGCTAATATTTATCCGGTTACCCTGGCGAATATATCGAATTACTTATAATTAAACGAATTGCAATCTCTCATGTGGAGTGACTTTAGTACCTGAGCTAGATCACATCAATATTATTTATGCATGTGAGATAAGGAAAAGGTCGAAAAACATTCTTGATCATAAATGTCAACCAGCATTTATCCTATGAATGATGTTTTTCTAATGGTTTTATTCTTGTTCCAGGTGAGTACTCCTATTCAACTTAACAATACAGTCGACATGACCTCAGCCCAACGTAAGTCCAACTGTCTTTTAACAAAATATTGCACTGAAGGATACCGATAAATCTTTATGAAAACTGATAAAATGAACAATGGGTGAGGTATTGATCTTGGTTGAGAGCGGGGAAAATACACATTAACTCGTTGGTGCTGGCATTAATATTTTATAAATGCCGTTTTATCACGGGCAATATAATTTTGACGTCAAATACTCGTAAAACCATCAGTGATCCCTCGTTACCGAAGAATTGCGAGAGCATTTGTATTGAAACGGTTACAAAGTGTTCGGAGAGAAGCGGCAAATTTAATTTTCTTTTTTACAACTGCATTTTCTAGCGATTAATGTCTTACCCTATTGGGATTTGACATTGTTTCTTCGGCAAATAAAATGGATAGGGATATAATCCACGCCTTGAGCAAGCAAAGGGCTCGGCCTTCCGGCTATTTATGCTACTCCGTTTTTCTTCTTCACCCCCTCTCTCTCATTGGTGCATTACTCTTTAATTATGCGCACACAAGGGTGCGCCAGTCCACCCCAACTGTGACGCAATTGGAAATAATTGTGGAATATGGAATGATGGGGTGAATGTTGAAAATTTCAAAGTCGAGTTCATTGAAAGGGCCAAAGGGGAACGGCACTGACGTAACACGATTACTCAATGATTTTTCATTGTTTCCACCCTTGAGAGAAGCCATAATTTTTTGAGCTATGTGAAGTTGGCATCGAAGTTTGAAAAATCTAACTTTTTTTTGTTGGTTTGGATTGTACTCATTGAGTACTTGAATGTACCCTGTGCACTTTTTTT